>NW_027508743.1:92500-337500 GCF_051911475.1 Siphateles boraxobius | reverse complement strand
ACACACAGAGAGGTCAGAGCAACACACTGATTTTAAACATAAAGTCTTTTTATTTATATTAATCATTTATTTAACAAATATTTTTACAGAATAGAGTTTTACTATACTACTGGGGCCAAAAGTAATAGATTTTAAAATAAACATTGAATTTTTGCTTTGCATTAATCCGCTGAAAATCATGTTAGATGGTGTTAATCAATAATAAGATTGTTCTGTTATAAAAATATTAATTGTTTGCAGTATTACACACTATTCATACTGTTTTTCCAGTATATATTTATTGTGAATTATTGTTAATAATGATTAAAATTTGATTCTGATCATTTTATTTATATAACACTTATAAATAATATTTATTTTGTGATTTATAAGTGCAAAATTCAGCCAAAAACTGTTTAATAGTAATTATTATTATTTAATTATCAAATAATTATTATCAAATAATTATTTAATAATACTAATTATTATTATACGTATTACTAAATACAAATATTAAGAAAAATAAGAAATATTACTACTGTAATAGCTGTAATGGCACTGTAAAATCGATTATTTAGGAATAATATATAGTATAATATAAGTGATAATAGTTACTGTATATAGAAAAATACGGTAACACTTTAGTTTAGGGTCCATTTCTCACTATTAACTAGTTGCTTATTAGCATGTATATTACAAGGATATTAGCTGTTTATTAATGCCTTTTTCTGCATGATCATATTCTACATCCTTAATCACCCAATACCTAAACTTAACAACTAACTTACTAACTATTAATAAGCAGTAATTAGGAGTTTATTGAGGGAAAAGTCATAGTTAATAGTGAGATTCGGACCCTAATCTAAAGTGTGACCAAAACATATAATAGTAATAATAATGGTTTAATTTTACTGTTACACTTTACAATAAGGTTCATTAGTTAATTCTAAGTTAATAAAAATAAAGCTGTTAATTGTTTGTTCATGTTAATGCATTAACTAATGTTAACAAGATTTTAATAAAGTATTAGTAAATGTCAAAATTAAAATCAACAAAGATTAATAAATGCTGTAAAAGTGCGGCTAACTAATGTTGTTTCCTAATGAACCTTATTGTAAAGTGTTTCCAATTTTACAGCTGTAAAAGGACTAATATTTGGTCTTAATTTGTTTACAGATTGCACACCGAGTCCGAAATTCGCATCCGAAATTTTCGCACGTAAAAAAAAAAAATCTACCTCACGTTATGTCAATCACACTTGCACACTGCCTCCGAAACTTTGTCCGTCATAAAAAAAAATTCGGATCGGGTTCGATTTTCAGCGTTTTTCGCATCCGTAGCAAGCATTTGAATGGTGTTTTGACAATTCAGAGCCACCGAATGACGGATACGAAAAAACGCATATGAAAATTTCGGACTCAGTGTGCAATGGCCTTAAAGCTGCTTTGAAACAATCTATATTGGTAAAAGCGCTATTAAATGAAGGTGACTTGACTCTGTGTGTGTGTTGTCTCAGATCGAGATGGCCCAGAAGCTGCTGAACTCTGACCTGGCTGAGCTGATCAGTAAGATGCGTCTGGCGCAACAGTACGTGTTGACCAGCTTACAACAGGACTACAAGAAGCAGATGCTAACCGCGGCTCACGCGCTAGCCGTCGACGCCAAGAATCTGCTGGACGTCATCGACCAGGCGAGGCTGAAGATGCTGGCGATCAACAGGCCGCTCTAGTTCCTCAGATGACTGGATCATCGCAGAGGAACAAAACTGCTTTAAACGTTACGAAACAGAAGCTACAGAAACATTTTTAATAGAGATTTTCACCAGGAGAGGATATTGCAGAACATATTTTTGTTTTATAACCGTTAGAAGCGTCATGTTTGTTTTATTTTGTATCCAGAAATGAAGTTGGTCTTACTCAAACCTGCAACTGGAACTGAGTCGCGCTCGAGGGCTCTCCAATAATCCAAAGGCTTATCAACACATTATTTTCTATTGCTGATGTCAGACGTCGATCGAGGTGCTCGTGCTCAACAACTTCCTCTGAGAAACTCAGGGCTTCCTCGTCCGCAAAACTCACCGTGACTCTAAAGCCGAACCACAGTCATATTTTTTTAAAGGAATCACAGCTGTTGTGTGAAACTGCTCGACAGAGAGGGAAAATCAAGCCGCCCTGACGTCAGATTAATATTACGTCTGGGACAGAAGCGAATATATTAGTCACATATCAGTCACTTGAAGCACATAATGGTAAATTGATATAATCGAAGCTGCCTTCTGATTTCATTTCAAGACTTTTATTCTGTAAAATCATGTTATTTTTTACCACACTAGGGTTGAGAGACACCTTTGAGTTTGGACTTTTGTGTACAGAACAATCGTGAAATCCATGTTGTCATTGATATAAATTATTCTCAGGAAGAAGCAACTGTACAGATCTTTTAACTAATAAAATGTTATCATTATCTTTAGCTGTATGTATCTTGGTCTCATCTCTGCTCGACTGTTATTATTTTTGAGTTCACTTTTTTGGGTTCGTAATTAAAGGCTGAACTGGTAATGATTGGGTTTTATAATGATTCCATTATAGTTCAGCTGTTGAATTTACTCTGAAAATGAACAATTTTAGCCATGTTTGGAAAGGAAAATTATTGTCTGAAACCAAAACTCCTGAACATGCTTTGGATAAAAGCATCTGATAAATTATTTGACACAAAGGAAATACGGGCTTATTAAAGAATTTAAATATATACACTCACCTAAAGGATTATTAGGAGCACCATACTAATACTGTATTTGACCCCCTCTTCGCCTTCAGAACTGCCTTAATTCTACGTGGCATTGATTCAACAAGGTGCTGAAAGCATTCTTTAGAAATGTTGGCACATATTGATAGGATAGCATCTTGCATTTGATGGAGATTTGTGGGATGCACATCCAGGGCACGAAGCTCCCGTTCCACCACATCCCGAAGATGCTCTATTGGGTTGAGATCTGGTGACTGTGGGGGCCATTTTAGTACAGTGAACTCATTGTCATGTTCAAGAAACCAATTTGAAATGATTCGAGCTTTGTGACATGGTGCATCATCCTGCTGGAAGTAGCCATCAGAGGATGGGTACATGGTGGCCATAAAGGGATGGACATGGTCAGACACAATGCTCAGGTAGGCCGTGGCATTTAAACGATCCCCAATTGACACTAAGGGGCCTAAAGTGTGCCAAGAAAACATCCCACACACCATTACACCACCACCACCAGCCTGCACAGTGGTAACAAGGCATGATGGATCCATGTTCTCATTCTGTTTACGCCAAATTCTGACTCTACCATCTGAATGTCTCAACAGAAATCAGGCTCAATAGACCAGGCAACATTTTTCCAGTCTTCAACTGTCCAATTTTGGTGAGCTCTTGCAAATTGTAGCCTCTTTTTCCTATTTGTAGTGGAGATGAGTGGTACCCGGTGGGGTCTTCTGCTGTTGTAGCCCATCCGCCTCAAGGTTGTGCGTGTTGTGGCTTCACAAATGCTTTGCTGCATACCTCGGTTGTAACGAGTGTTTATTTCAGTCAAAGTTGCTCTTCTATCAGCTTGAATCAGTCGGCCCATTCTCCTCTGACCTCTAGCATCAACAAGGCATTTTCGCCCACAGGACTGCCGCATACTGGGTGTTTTTCCCTTTTCACACCATTCTTTGTAAACCCTAGAAATGGTTGTGCGTGAAAATTCCAGTAACTGAGCAGATTGTGAAATACTCAGACCGGCCCGTCTGGCACCAACAACCATGCCACGTTTAAAATTGCTTAAATCACCTTTCTTTCCCATTCTGACATTCAGTTAGGAGTTCAGGAGATTGTCTTGACCAGGACCACACCCCTAAATGCATTGAAGCAACTGCCATGTGATTGGTAGATTAGATAATTGCATTAATGAGAAATTGAACAGGTGTTCCTAATAATCCTTTAGGTGAGTATTTAACAACAAAAACCTATTTGCATTGTGTACGAAAAAACTAAGCATTATAACATAGGGACATGTTTAACACTAAATATTAGTGTCTTGATTTCTGAGCAGTCTTTAAAAAAAAAAAGTAGGACAGAAATGTAGAGTAACCTTTAGGCACTGAGCTGAAGCCTTTGAACAATAACTTTAAATTTGGTTGGAGTAACAAATTTTAGGTGGCATTACTCGCATATCTAAGACCCCAAAATGACTTGCTAAAAAGCACTGCACAATGATTTTTGGTTAATATAAGCGTTTGTTCCCTATAAAGTGCTATCATTTCAAAAGAAAAGGCGACAGGAATAGTGATGCAACAGCTGCAGCACAGCAAGACTTTACAATAAGACTCCATTAATCAATGGATGAATATTAAAAATTAATAGTGTATTTGTTACAGCCTTTACTAATCTTTAACATTTATAAAAACAACTGTTCATTGTTCATGTCAGCTCAGGAAAATTAAATATCAAGATACTATGTTAATAATGCACTACTAAATGTTGACATTAACCAAGATTAGTAAATGCTTTTAGAAGAACTTTTCATTATTATGTTCATATTATCTTATGTAGTTAAATGAAGCCTTATTGAAGCATTACCCAATAAGTGCCTTAACTTTATTTTAAAAACACTACTTATATTAGTGTTTCTCATTTCACCGTTTAAAGAACTATCGGAAATAAAGTGAATCTAAATTACTTATATTTCGGACTGTAGAACACTTCAATAAACTAGAACTAAACCCCAAACCAACAGTGACACAAACAGCATTTACAGTTTCAATTTTTTTTATTAAAAACTGCTTTAGTCGAAAAGACCGAAGCCCATGTCGTCATCAGACTCCTCAGACTCGTCTTTCTTCTCCTCTTTCTTCTCTTCCACCTTGGCTGTAATGCAAACAAGAAGACGGGTTGAGTGTGTGAATAAGATGAGATGCAGGTGTGAAGCGTCTGAATGAGTGTGTGTGTGTTACCTGGAGCGTCTGCAGGAGCGGCAGCAACGGCAGCGGCAGGAGCGGCTCCTCCACCGGCTCCAACATTACAGATCAGACTCCCGATGTCAACACTGGCCAGAGCCTGAACAAAGGACATCACACTTACACTCACACTACAACAGGTGCACTACTTCAAGGGATAGTTCACACAAAAATTAAAATTAGCCCATGCTTTACTCGCTTAGGTGTATATGACATTCTTCTGGGGGTGGTGATGGCGCAGTGGATAATACACATTCCTTTGGTGTAGGGCTGCAACAACTAATCGATAAAATCGATTATGAAAATCGTTGTCAACGAATGTCATTATCGATTAGTTGGTCTGCTTGCGTCACGGGGAGCGTTTACTGGTACGCACACACACGCAAGGTCTCTCTCCCTCAGGCGCTCTGCCGAGTGCGCGCGCTACACGGTTTGGAGCAGTCTCTTCTGTCTCGCTTGCGCGCTCTAGATTTCGGGAGTTTGAACTAATTCGCGGGCATCAGGGAGCCGCAATCAATATGCGGGAGACTCCCGGGACTTCCGGGATGTCTGTATTTTGTCTCGAGCATCAGGTTGCGTAATCAGTTCGCTCGCAACGTAAGTGATGGATTAAAATAGCGCTACCGCAGAAATAGGTTAAATTAAAACGGTCTTTACAAAGCGAAGCACTAAATATAAAGGCAGTTAATAACAGCAGCAGTAAAATATTGTTTTTTAGTCACTGTACTCAGTGGTTTTCAGCGAATGCTTGTGCACTAATGCATAATTTCTCCTGTCCTTTACTCAAGCCTGTTAGCTTGCTGGGTAACGTTACCTCCATTCCGTTCTCTTTTTATAGCATTTGTCTACTAAGTTTTAATTGTTTTTCAAACGCGATCTACTGCGGCTCTACATTCACACAATTGTTTTCAGTCTTTCTATATTTATTTAATCAATTTATCCTTATATTATATTATTTTCTATATAATATATATTATATTCTTTATCCTTATATTCCTTATATATAATTAATTTTAAATAAAAATTAAATGAATTATATATTTTAGATGTTTTTAGTTTGTTTTTTAGTTCAGATATTCACATCTGAACAACATGTCTGTGTAAATTTGTTTTAACAAAAATTGTGTTGAAACATAATATGTTGGATATCATTTTTTTTAACAATAATCATGTTTGTCAACTTGCCATCAGCAATTATCATTAAAAACAATGCAAATATTGATATTAGTAAAACTCAATGTGTGGCTTTTGCACTTTTTAAAGTACACTTTTACACATAAATACCCTGATTTACGGTTTTATTTAGTTATAATAAAAAAAAAATCTAATTTAATTTCTATCCGATTAATCGAAAAAATAATCGTCCGATTAATCGATTATCAAAATAATCGTTAGTTGCAGCCCTACTTTGGTGTCAGAGACCCGGGTTCGAATCCACTGTGAGACACCAATGTGTCCCTGAGCAAGACACTTAACCCCTAGTTGCTCCAGAGGCGTGCGACCTCTGACATATAGCAGCTTTGGATAAAAGCGTCAGCTAAATGAATAAATGTTCTTTAAGAAGAATACAATTTGAGTTAAATGGCTGTACGCAAGTCGACTTGCGCCACAAGAGTAACCCTTGACGATGTATGACGTAGATGTAGGAGTAGCGTGAGCTTTGACGACTCTCGCGGTTCTATCAAAACTGGGCTGTGCAACCGCGTTCGTCATTACATTGTGCGTCAAGTTCAAGTGTGACTCTTTTGGCGTACAGCCGTCTGTCGGAAGCGTTATTTTAATCTGTAAAGTTTTAAATATGGATATTTTTCTTGAACGCATCGCTACACTTCAGAAGGCCTTTATTATCCCCCAGAACAGTGTGGAGCACTTTTATCACGGATGGATAGACTTTGATGGACTTCCCAAAAAATATACCCATTGACACCCATTATAAGCCTCGGACATTTTTAATAACTCCATCTGAAAGAATAATGTCATACACACCTATGATGGCGTCAGGGCGAGTAACTCCTGGACTAATTTTCATTTTTGGGTGAACTGTGGCTTTTAAAATCAACACTTAGGAAATGGCATCACACTTGCACTCCAACAGGTGCACTACTAAAACATCAACACTTTGAATATGCACTCATTAAATAACAACGCTAAGGTCCTCTGTAGAGCTGACTTGATTTGACTTCATGATTGTAGATACAATGTTTCCCAAACATTCACATTTAACCATTTCCAATATCCTCAAAGGATCTTATAGATGCAATGGCTGAGAAATAAACCCACCTTGGCGAAGAGACCGGGCCAGAAGGGCTCAATGTTCACACCGGCGGCCTTGATCAGGGCATTGAGCTTGTCCTCCTGGAAAACACACATCAACACATCACTTCATGGTTTGATTTGGATGCAACACAATGGTACAGTAATGGTATCAGATGCTAACATGCTACTGTCAAAACGACAAACACATGGTAGTACCACGGTACAGTATGATACAACCGTTTTCTTCCTAGAGTAAGATGTAAATGGCATAATATACATTTTTTGAATCTAAGTATATGCTCAACACATGGTCATTATGCCACTTACTATAACGTTAGTAGTGTTGTGAGTAACGTTAACGTTAGCATGTTATAACTTACAGGATAGGTTATCAAGTGGTAACTCTGTACTGTATGATTACCGTCACAATCGCAAATTTTAAGACTTGAGTAAATACTTAAGTTATCCTGAATAATAGTGTTTAAAAAAGCGGTAAATTGTAAAACAGAAAAAGCGCGCGCTTCATGTCTAAGTTACTAGTTTCCCACAACGCGTTCAAACTGTTTTCACACACTATTTAGGTTCTAATAACACACTGAACATGTGCAGTAACAAACTAACCTGTATACAAATGTAAATCTATTAAAATCAAAGTAATGTATGAGCGTCATATGTACACAGAGTGTCAGAGTCCCGGATGTTCATGTCGCGCCGTCAGCGCGCGATCAAACCCCACACTCACCGTTACGGTCACTTCATCATCATGGAGGATGAGAGCGGAGTAAATACAGGCCAGCTCGGATACAGATGCCATTGTTCTTTCAGCAGGTTAAGGTTTCAGACGTGGATGCCTTAATTTGACGGTGCTAGTCGCCGGATTCAAAGGCCTTAGCTTCGAGCGAAGAACCGAGCACCTCAAACACAGCGATGTCAGTGAACGGAAAGGGTCGAAGGGGGGCGGGGCGATATTTTATATAGCATCATGCGTCACTTCAGTGGGCGGGTGAGGAGTGAGGAGAGGATGTGATTGGTCCGTTTGTTCTGTCAGTTATTTTTGACATCCGCGTGGTCATGAGAGCGTTCTATTTATTAGATATGAAATTTAAATATATCTGGAAAAATATAAAAAGTTAAACATAATTGCATAATATTTTTATTTATTTACATAGTAAATAAAATGTACATGGTATTTACATTGTACTTCAAAGTATTCCATCTAGATTCTAGAAACATGGTAATACTTTTTTGTTCGACTTTTTAAAATGTATTTGTTTATATTTATTAACACACAGTTAGTTCAGTAGGTAATATTAGGTCAGTTACTGCTGCACTGTCATCATGGACAAGTAACATAAAAAACTACACGCAAGAATAAAGGCAGTGGAAGGCATGGTTTGTTCAATAAAGTCTCTGTAATTAAGCAGTTGAATCACAGAAACACTTTTATTGGAATGAAACGCAGAGACAAACATACATCATTCTCTCCCAACACGCAAACAACAGTCATGTTACTAAATTAATTCGTATTCGGAAACAAAACAGATAATTAATCTGAAACTCTGGTCTTTTGGCACCCTTGTGATGTGGTCTTAATTACAAAACACTTTTTGAGACTGAATTAAAGGTCCCATCAAAATACATTCTGTAAATTTACACAAGCTTTTCATAGTTTTACTTCTTAACCTATAACTCAATATATAGCAACCGTTTGAACTGTGAAAGACGCTCCGACAGAGAGTAGCTGCTCAAAATCCTGTTTACTGGAGACAAAACTGAGCTCAAATAGACAAATGCAGTGTTGTCCTTCATTTTTGAATCCGATGTCTTGTCTCATGATAATGCTGAGCTGTCCTGTTGTGCCGGTGTCAATCTTTATGGGATTTTCCTTTGGGCTCTTCATCGTAAGACACGCCGTACTCGTTCACTCTGGTTTTGTCCACTGGATAGAGCCTGAAACACATCAACATCTCATGCATCATCCGTACGACCGGAAAGTCAGATCAACATCAACGTCAGACTGTGAGGATCCTCACCATCTCTGATACAGGTACACGAGGAACACCACGTCATCCCTGAAACACGCCAGCCGGTGTGACGTGGGCATGGTGATGACGAACGCAAACACGTCATCGATAAACGTGTTAAAAGCCTGGTCAGAAAAACAAGTGTCAGAATTATAAGAAAACTCAGTTAATGAAACTAAAACCTCCAGATAGACAATGATCTTTAGTTTTCAGTAAATATCAGGCAATTATTAATTTATTAATCTTAAAAAATTATATGATAAATTGTTTTATTAAATTGATAGATTTGATCTGAAACTGCATACACTTTGAGGATAATTTAATACATTATATTTATATAATGGTTTTATATATAATATTTGTTATAAATATCATATATTATATATATCAGAGACACTATTATATATATATATAATTATATATAAAATAATTTATACAATACATTTATGATTATATACAAAATGAGGACAATTTAACCACTTAAATGTAAATTTCACAAAATAACAGAAAAACAATGAAAGTAATGTGTGCTCAGTAATATGATTTTTTATAAATTATGATAAATTATAAAATGTATTGCATTTTGTTTAGTGTTTTATATACAGGTCCTTCTCAAAAAATTAGCATATTGTGATAAAGTTCATTATTTTCCATAATGTAATGATAAAAATTAAACTTTCATATATTTTAGATTCATTGCACACCAACTGAAATATTTCAGGTCTTTTATTGTTTTAATACTGATGATTTTGGCATACAGCTCATGAAAACCCAAAATACCTGTCTCAAAAAATTAGCATATTTCATCCGACCAATAAAAGAAGTGTTTTTAATACAAAAAAAAAAGTCAACCTTCAAATAATTATGTTCAGTTATGCACTCAATACTTGGTCGGGAATCCTTTTGCAGAAATGACTGCTTCAATGCGGTGTGGCATGGAGGCAATCAGCCTGTGGCACTGCTGAGGTGTTATGGAGGCCCAGGATGCTTCGATAGCGGCCTTAAGCTCATCCAGAGTGTTGGGTCTTGCGTCTCTCAACTTTCTCTTCTCAATATCCCACAGATTCTCTATGGGGTTCAGGTCAGGAGAGTTGGCAGGCCAATTGAGCACAGTAATACCATGGTCAGTAAACCATTTACCAGTGGTTTTGGCACTGTGAGCAGGTGCCGGGTCGTGCTGAAAAATGAAATCTTCATCTCCATAAAGCTTTTCAGCAGATGGAAGCATGAAGTGCTCCAAAATCTCCTGATAGCTAGCTGCATTGACCCTGCCCTTGATAAAACACAGTGGACCAACACCAGCAGTTGACATGGCACCCCAGACCATCACTGACTGTGTGTACTTGACACTGGACTTCAGGCATTTTGGCATTTCCTTCTCCCCAGTCTTCCTCCAGACTCTGGCACCTTGATTTCCGAATGACGTGCAAAATTTGCTTTCATCCGAAAACAGTACTTTGGAGCACTGAGCAACAGTCCAGTGCTGCTTCTCTGTAGCCTAGGTCAGGCGCTTCTGCCGCTGTTTCTGGTACAAAAGTGGCTTGAACTGGGGAATGCGGCACCTGTAGCCCATTTCCTGCACACGCCTGTGCACGGTGGCTCTGGATGTTTCTACTCCAGACTCAGTCCACTGCTTCCGCAGGTCCCCAAGGTCTGGAATCGGTCCTTCTCCACAATCTTCCTCAGGGTCCGGTCACCTCTTCTCGTTGTGCAGCGTTTTTTGCCACACTTTTTCCTTCCCACAGACTTCCCACTGAGGTGCCTTGATACAGCACTCTGGGAACAGCCTATTTGTTCAGAAATGTCTTTCTGTGTCTTACCCTCTTGCTTGTGGGTGTCAATGATGGCCTTCTGGTCAGCAGTCAGGTCGGCAGTCTTACCCATGATTGCGGTTTTGAGTAATGAAACAGGCTGGGAGTTTTTAAAAGCCTCAGGAATCTTTTGCAGGTGTTTAGAGTTAATTTGTTGATTCAGATGATTAGGTTAATAGCTCGTTTAGAGACCCTTTTCATGATATGCTAATTTTTTGAGACAGGAATTTTTGGTTTTCATGAGCTGTGTGCCAAAATCATCAGTATTAAAACAATAAAAGACCTGAAATATTTCAGTTGGTGTGCAATGAATCTAAAATATATGAAAGTTTAATTTTTATCATTACATTATGGAAAATAATGAACTTTATCACAATATGCTAATTTTTTGAGAAGGACCTGTATATATATATATATATATATATATATATATATATAAAATAATATACAATCATATAAAATATTGAAAATTGTTACATAGAAAACATCAGGTGTTTAGTTTTCATACTGGCAGTTTTTATAGTTTAAAGGGGTTTAAAACTTAAAAAGCACTAATATCTGCCAAAACAAATATTGTCTCTTATATATCATGCATTATTAATGCAAACAGCATGAGAGAGGTTCACTGTGAACGATCGTCTCGCACCTTGTACATAAAGGCTTTCCAGGGCAGATGAGCGACTGATTTCATCTGTGAAAACAAATGCATTGATTACAAACCCAAACATGAATCGAGCATAATTTCATGACTCTGAATGGAAGAGGTCATTTAAACTCAACAAACCTTGTAATTTACAAAGAGTTGAGGCAGCATAAAGAGGAATCCGAAGGCGTACACTCCTGAATGAAAAAAGCAATTACATTTCCATCTTTAATGTTTCTAAATCATTCAATCAGTCAAATACAGCTACAAAATGACACTTACCGTTGACTAAACTGTTAATAATCCAGGAGTACCAGCTGTGCAAACACATCAAATATTAATCATTTGTGCACCTCAAATAACTTTTTCAGCAAATAAACGAAATAAACTCTTCACCTTTTGTACTTGACGAACACGAGCGCGTAACCCGCCCCGCCGAGGCACAGGGGATACAGCAGATAGGACAGGTACTTCATCGCCTGAAGGACAAACAATATTCAAAAGTGCGATATTGAGATATATCAACACATAACCATAAGACTGCGTTCTGGATGAAGCTTGTGCTCACCAGTGTGTCATATTCCCCTGTTCGTTTCTCAGATTCATCCTGTTTCCCAAACTGAAGGACAGACCGGAACAATTCACAGTTAGAGAATCATCAATGTTTTTAGTAACAAGACGATTCAGAGCAATAAAGAAGAGAAACCATAACAGTTTACCAGGAATGTGGGAGTCAAGCCCCTCCATATGACGTGGATTTTAAAAGCCTTTTTCACTTTCCACACCTGAAATAAATATACAAACATAAGAGCTGAAGGTGTAAGTTCATGATGTCCAGCTGACTGCAGTAAAAAGCACATGAACTCAGTGAGACCTGACTGTACCTCTATCAGAGATCCGATCCCAGCGGGAATCAGGACCAGGAGACTCGTCTGTTCATCCAGCAGATACAGGAAGATCACGATAGTGCTGAAACACCTCCACAGCACTGACACACACACACACACACACCTCACATCAGCACAGACTCGCACATCCAACAGTCTGATATATGCGAACTAACTCACTGAGAGATCGCGGTCATGTTGTGATAACCGATGCAAACCATGGCGGATTATTATACACAGTTATGAATAACTATAATGAATAAATAAAATGGAACATTTATCAAAAACAAATGAAACCGTATATACCTCGAGGACAATTTAATACATATTAATATTAATATTAAATTAATTAATATTTATATTTATCTTAATTATAATAGTATTATTCATATTTTAAATATGTATTATATATTTTATTTATATATATATATATATATATATATATATATATTACATTATGCTGTATATGATTATTTTTGACATTTGAGTAAAAATAAAATGTAACAATTATTTAAAAAAAACTATAAAACATTAATAAATATTTAAAAAAAATTATAAACAACTATAAACTAATAAATATAAACTTTATATATAAATAATATAATTTTTTTTTTAAATTTAAATTATTAAAAATTATTATTAAAAGTAAATTAAAGTAAAAGTAAATAACTTAAATTAAATTTTTATAACAGATAACAGAAAAACTCAGTATCAAATACTGTACTCAGTATCATTACATAATTTTCTTGTATTTTGTTTCGTGTATGAGACGGTCGCTCATTTGAACATATTTGTAATAACAGAAAACAGTCTTTCACTTCCTCAACAACACTTTGCATGTATTCGTGTGAAAGGAGGGTTAATGTTCACAAACCTGCTTTGCTCGACATTCCCACCATGCTCTTCTTGTGCTTCCAGAAACTGATGTCATTTTTGAACGCCAGGAAGTCAAACAAAAGCTGGACAAAAACAGTAATGTTTGAATGCGGTGAAATATAAACCCGCTCAGACTCAGCAATATGAACATGATTAAGACAATATGATCAGTCTAAAACACATGAGCTTACGTGGAAAGCGGCCACAAAGAAGGTGAGGGCGAGGAAATACAGGTTGGTGTCCACAAATATTCCCTTGATTTCATCCGCATCCTTTTCAGTAAAGCCTAAAATACAAAGAAAAATATCCCTGAAATATTTATTTTCAATATTAATGTGATTTTAAAATAATCAGAAAGATAAATAAATTATATGAAGTGATAGACATATCATTTATTCTAATAATAATAATATTATTAGTACATTTGATTCATTACATTTGATATTGCTATTTTAGATCTTTTATAAAGTAATAAACCACTTACGGACATGCAATTAATCAGGGTTTTTTTATGCATTGAATTTTTGCATATTAAATTTTTGAATAAATATGGTATAAAATAATCTTGTTTAAAAATACTTAAATGCATATATATATGTATTTTAATAACAACCCTATTAAAAACTTCTTTTTTGCATGTATAAGTATGTGTATATATACATATAAATATAAGCATATTAATAATCCTATTAAAAATAGTTTTTAAAAAATCCATTTAACCTTGATAAATTCCCTTTAACACAGCCTTGCATGGCTTATTGCTTTAATTATCCATAAGACCCTTACCAAACTGCTGCAGTGAATAAACGGCGTCCTGCATGTGTATCCAGAAGCGCAGTTTCCCCAGAGCGATGGAGTCGTACGAGATGGTCAGAGGCAGTTCAGTGGAGCTGATGTTGATTTCCTGCATTAAACACATTCACATGTTCACTACAGGAGCTCAGAGAAAACAGCTGTATAATGTAGAGAATTAAAGACGCGGTACCATCAAATCCTTCACTCGGTTACTGAGCTCGTCTACGAACAGCAGCGGCAGGTAAATCATCTTCTTGCCGTTCTGATACCTGCAGGACACAAAGGTAACGGTGAATTAGAGATGAAAATCATGAACCAAATCCTGCATCACAGTATAGGATGAGATATAAGATATATCATCACAAAAATATATATACACTTATAAAGTTACATATATATTATTTCCAACTTTATCCGCATACATGCAGTACTCATGTAAAGTGATATATATACTATAGCAAATTTAAAGTTCCCCTGATTTTTTTATATCGTTGCAAAATGTGAATATATTATCGTCCAGATCTTTATATAAAGTTGGATACACTATAAGTATGTCAAAGTTTATCCACACACATACAATATACTTGCATAGAGCGATATATACTATAGCAAATCTCAAATGCTTGATTGCTTGTACCGTCGCAAAATATCATCCAGCTCTTATATGCTAAATTTGAATATACAAGGCATAAAGATATTAATATATTATAAACATTAACATCATGACTTTCTGTAAAGCTGCTTTGGAACTGTGTATTTTGTGAAAAGCGCTATAATTATACCTTTTATTTATAGGCACCTTTTAAGGCACTCAAGGACACCGTACAACATAAGAGTAAATCAATAAAATACAAAGCTATGCAAAAAGACAGACATACAGATCAAACATAAAATCAACAAACCAAACAATCAAATCACTAAAAGCTATATTCTAAACAGATAAGTTTTAATCTGAGCTTTAAAAAGGGAAATTGCAATAAAAAGGGCTATTGCCTTTAAAGGAACACGCCAGCGTTTTTTGAAATAGGGGTTATTCACCGTCTCCCCTACATTTAGAAAGGTGGGCAAACGCATTTTTGTCTCAGTGCATGCATTGTCTTAGTTTGGCAGCACCGACGCTAGCTTAGCTTAGCATAATAAATGGAATCCTTTGTTGCCAGATAACATGTCGTGAGTAAAAGTGATCCAAAAAAAAACCTAATTACTTCTTGTGGCCTGTGTATTCACAACGAGTACAAATAGCAATGCAGATTAAGACTAGGCGATTTCCTAGGCAGAGATTGACCTGGGACTATATTGTGGGGAAGCACAGGCGAAGCACTGCTACTTGGGCGCAGAGATATCACGCAACACCTGAAATCCCACAATTTCCGTCAACATACCGGCGTGAGTGATCTGAACCGAGTATCTTCGTTTTTGGATTGTGTTGAGTTTGAGAAGTTACAGCCACAGTTACAACAAACATGGTAATTGCCTGCATAGCAAAAGGTTGTGAGAACAAGCAAAGGACATACACGAATGTAATGTTTCACAGAATGTGAATCGAATGTGGAACTGAGAAATCAATGGCTAGCTCTGGATATCTGTACTTCAACACCGCTCTAAAAAAAATTAACCAGTATTGTGTTTGCGAAGAGCATTTTGCACCGGAGGACTATGTTAAAAAAATGAAATATGGGACCAGAAAGACGGTACTATGCCTGAAGGATACGGCCGTCCCATCCATTTCCAAAACACAGGCAGAACAAAGTGCACATGTAGGTCGTCTTTTATTACTCTTCCTTACGTGAATCTGTGTCTTTATTCAGTTGTAAGATAGATGCTGAGATGCCGTGATATCTCTGCGCCCAAGTAGCAGTGCTTCGCCTTTGCATCCCCCCAATATAGTCCCAGGTCAATCTCTGCCTAGGAAATCGCCTGGTCTTAATCTGCATTGCTATTTGTACTCGTTGTGAATACACAGACCACAAGAAGTAATTAAGTTGTTGTTTTTTTTATCACTTTTACTCACGACATGCTATCTGGCAACAAAGGATTCCATTCATTATGCTAAGCCAAGCTAGCGTCGGCGCTGCCAAACTAAGACAATGCATACACTGAGACAAAAATGCGTTTTCCCACCTTTCTAAATGTAGGGGAGACGGTGAATAACTCCTATTTCAAAAAACGCTGGCGTGTTCCTTTAAAAAGGGCTATTGCAATAAATTTGACTTGACAATAATCACTTATATGCTTTTTAAATGTACATGGCAACTATCTCATGGCTCGTTGTTTAATCTTGAAAGAGTGAAGGATGTGTATAATATGAAGAAACTCACACTCTCATGTAGCGGTGCACGTCTCCAGGAAGAGCCTCTCGATCAAACTGGAAGTTTTCGGACACCACGTTCAGCGTCAGACGAGAACGCCAGTGGGAAACGGGCCGGTCCAGATCGGACTCGCTGGTCTGCTTTTGCTGATCCGGTTTCTGGATAGCAATCGGGTTTATTTATATCATGCAAACACAGCTCTTTGTTCAGGTGCAGGAAGTGGCCCAGCAAACAATGCGTTTAAAAGACGTCTAATAGCCGTCCAAACAGCCCAGACGTTTAAAACAATGCAAAATTTGGGCTGTCAGTGAAAGTTTAATAGACGTATAAACCATAGCCCAAGAATAGACTAGTCATCAATTACATAAAAAAGAAATAAAAATAAACGACTAGTCTATCCTTGGGCTATGGTTTAAACGTCTATTAAACTTTCACTGACAGCCCAAATTTTGCCTTGTTCTATAAAACGGACAGTTCCAGTCCTTGATTCTGATTGGTCGAGCCACGTTTGAAGCCGTTGTAAATTACTCAACAAACACACACCTGTGACCGCATTACATTAGTATTACTGCGCAACTGTGATTCTTTGTTGCTGCATGTGTTGCTTGGCAACCTCTTTGGAACTACATTGCTTGGCGGAGGAATAATGTGTTACAACGTTATATTTTTTGTTGCTGGTGTTTATTTTATGAACAAAATAAATATTAAAATTAATATATTTTTATGGAGTAACCGTTTTATAACAGTAATAAGCCCCTTGAAGCCGTGATTTACAGTGAACTTAGAACAGCTAACCGTGCGTTCACACCGCCGCCGGCAAAAGCGGAAAAATTCTCTATCAACGCCGTGGAAAGATTCGTGGACACTCTGACGTAAATCGAATGTTTGGTCTTTTTTTTTTACTTTATTTAAAGGGGTCGCAAAGCAAACAAGCATGTCTATCGTTATTTTTGCAGAAAATTGATCTATGGAAAGAACTTAACATTTATAGTGACACATTTGCTAACGAAATAAACCAATTAAACGCCATTTGTGTGGAGTGGCTTGTGTGTTCATGGTTAAGTGCTATTCTAATTTGCATTCCCGCTGAAAAACAAGCGTTCTAGTGCGAAAATCTTGCCTATACATAGTGTTGCGCGCCTTCTTATCAAATTCATATGATCAACCTCTCCTCTATTTTGCTTGGGAACTAATCTGGTCAAAGTTTACAGACTGCGTTCTCTGGAATCCTCTCAAACGAGCACTTCTACAATCCGTTTGGTTGCCACCGAACCACGTCATAGCTCATTACCATAAAGTTGACCTGATTTCAACTCTCCGTACCGCTCTCACCGTCCAAGACGCGCCGCGCCGCCCTCGCCGGAGCTCGCCACCGGCTCTCGTTGAAAATGAATGACTTCCGGCCACTTTGACGCTCTCGCCGGCGGCGGTGTGAACGCACAGTAAGGGGGTTTTAGGCACTCCGCTCCGCGTCCAAGCTAAAAATGCTAATTTCACTGTAAATCACGGCTTCAAAGCGCTTATTGCTTTATTAAACGTCTGGGCTGTGTTTGGACGGCTATTAGAAGTCTTTTAAACATAAAATTGCTTGCTGGGATGTTTGCTGGGGGTGTCAGCTCACCTGTGGGTCGTCCTGTCCCGTGATCAGGCTAATCTCGGGAGGCTTCGGTATCATGTATGTGGTCAGTTGCGTGACTAAATGCACCTGATGCGGATCCTGCCACGGCGTGACTCCAGCCTGGTGCAGGAACACCATCGCATACAGCGTGCCATTTTTGCGTGTCTTCTTCGGCAAAGACACATTAATTAACCTTAAAGAGACAGAAGTATAACTGTGAGAAAGCAAATCTGGTAAGCAATAGTTGTCTAGAAAGCGCACAAATGAAGCCCTACTGGACAAGAGTTACTAGATCCCATGGCTTTTCCTGTACCTCTCAAACCTGGTGTTCACATCAAACTCTTCCTCTCTGTGGATCAGACTGTGTCCTCCATCAGCATTCGGTCTCAATGCAGTGTAGACGCTGAGCTGATGACACACATACAATATATCACTGTTATTGCATATATTCCTATTGTTTACTGAAATATATTCTGTACTGTATAATGTTGATTATATGTCTGCTAATGCAGGGGTTCTCAAACTGGAGTCCAGGGACGTGTTTGGAGAAAAACAGTGTGAATTTTTTTTAATACAAATAAAATAAAATAAATAAATAGGTTTGAAATAAATTAAATATCAAATTAAAGATTTTAAATATATTAAAATCAGATTAAAGAAAAAGAAGGAAATAGATACATAGAAATTTGATTATAATAAAATAAACTTGAATAAAATACATAAATATATAAATAATTTCAAATTAAATAGATACCAATTATATTTAAATAAATACATTTAAAAATGATTAAAAATATATATTAATTAATAAAAAATAAATAAATAAATTTAGATGAAAAGAAACAGATAAAACAATTGGAATAAAAATATATAAAAAACATAAATATTTAAATAACATATTTACATAAATAAAGAGATTAATAAATTATTGATAAATCAAAATTGAAAATAAATAAATTAAAACACTGAACAGTACAGAGCTATAATGAGTAGAATGTAAAAAATTTAATTAAACTTAATAGAAACTAAATGTTTTCCAATTAATATTTTAGACATTTATAATATTAGTTTTCACCGTATAACCTGGGTCTTTTTACAATAAACTACATAAATTAAATTTTTGAATAGGGGCCCTTGTATGATGATGATCGGGGGTCCCTGGCATCTAAAAGATTGAAAACACCTTTCTCACATTTAATATTACATAATTTAATATTTAAATTCATGTTAATTATTAATTAATAGTTCCCGTCCTTTGATATATAAATATGTCCACCCATAAAGACCTGCATAGGCCTGGTTTCACATGCATTGTTTATAAGATAAGTTGTAAATACACACATATAACAGCAGCCAGAGGTGGAAAGTAACGAATTACATTTACTCGCGTTACGTAATTGAGTAGTTTTTTTGTGTACTTCTACTTTTTAAAGTAGTTTTTAAAATCTGTACTTTTACTTTTACTTAAGTACGTTTTCTTTGAAGTATTGTACTTCGCTACATTTGAAATCATATCCGTTACTGAGTAAAAAATAATAATACAAGGGGGGGATCACACACTCCGGAAACTACTGAATTGATTGAAGGGCGGGAGAACAAACCCGAACAAACGCGCAAAAAAGGTGACGCCCAGCTGAAGCTGAAAGCTAAGCGCCAAGCGAATTATGGCCAGTATGAAAAGTAGAAAAAAAGCGTGGTTGTCCTCGAGGATAGATATCCAATTTGCAAAAAATGTGGACGCAAAGTGGCTGCAAAAAGAGGATATAGGACACCATCCCTCCTGCAGATAAAGGTATGTCCCGATTTACGTGATGCAAAGGGAATCCCGGAATCCAGTCATGAAAATGGAATTCACTTAATGCAGATGTCACGTAAAACATACAAAATAATGGATGGATGAATACATGGAAAGTAGAACTGTGCAATAAACCCAATCGCGACATGGTCTGTGGATAATTAAGCTAAGCACAAAAATACTGCAAGTAAATATATAAGTTAACCCTATTTGTTCTGCTGAGCTGCGTTTGTCTACTACATACTGAAGTACTCGTGACGTTCATGGTGTTTTCAGCGTCTCACAAACAATTTGAGGATATGAATACGTGAACATTACCAGAGCTGCTCTGAGAGAACGCCTAATGAGGATTTTCATAATTTTATTTGAGAAAATCCATTGTCAAATACACTATTACAGGTCTTCACAAACCGTCAAAATAAAAGTTCGGTTTTACTAGGAGAAATTATGACAGAAATATATTACTATTGTAGGCATACAGTAGAACGTAGCCTACTTCTCAAAATAATAATAATAATAACAATAATAATACATTTTATTTGAACATTATTTATAGGAATATTTTTTTTTGTCCATGGTTTAATTTAGTAAATCTTTTTTTTGCAGCGCTTCCCCAAAAAATAAAAGGACACAAGTTTAAATTTACATTTGATTAGCCTACCACCGTTTTTGATAATATATTTGGATTAAATCATAAAAAGTAGGGGTGTAACGATACACAAAACTGACGGTTCGGTTTTCCCACGGTTTTGATGTCTCGGTTCGGTTCGGTTTAGAAAGCTAAAAAAAAAAATTAAACAGTGGTTTAATGAGAAAATTGTGTCTTTGTCAGTTTTTGCATTAACTTTACTCTAATTTGTTATTGAAATATAATAATTTACACAGTTGCTGTCATTTTCATTAAAGATATTTTAAACGTACTTTAAATAATCAAGATATAATTAACAGGTTAAGTAAAATATAATATATAGGATAATATTGTGCATTTATTTAGTGCAAGAGTTCATTTCTCTAGGAACCAACAAGTTGTGGACACTTAATCACTAGCCTGCTGAGGTAAATATAATGCTAGTGACAAGCTATGCAGTTTTATTGACGTCTTTGCGCTGATGAAACACTGATTGAGCGATTACACGAGTTATGATGCCTTTCAGTAAGTATACTGTATTTTTCAACATATCTTCAGGTGTCCATTCATGTTTATTCTGTAACTGAGGAAGAGATGATCGCGTTTACTCGCGTTTACTCGCGTTTACTCCGCGCTACCGCTACTGTTACAATCCGTGGTGACAGATAGTTTTAAACTGTGGGTACAGATTGTCAATTTACATCCATGTGGACAGATTGGTAAACTGTGCCTAGTTTTGTAAAACTGTGCACACGGTAGTTTATTTTTCTTCTGTAATGAAGCTTGGCTGTCCATCTAGTGAAAAATGTTGGTACTGCGGCCAAATAAAATCTTACTGAAAGCTCATTTTTTGAGATATCAACCTAAAATTTGGAACACAACTTCTTCAGATTTTTGGCTTACATTTTCTGGCAGTTTTAGAGTAAAATATATTTTGTAATATATATATTTTATATAAAATATAAATAATGATATTTTTACATTGTTCATTTTCATAAACTCAAACTTGTATAACTTTTTTTCTGTTTCACTTTCATAACTTCATAATACTTCATTTCAACATTAATCTGGCAAATGTCTTCTTTAAAACAAGACCAACCATAGGTCTATATTCGAAAGCATTCTTGAATTACAACCATTTAAGTTTGAATAGTGATTTTCATGTCTATGCGATAAAAGGGGGAGTGACAGTTAAAGGGTTAAACAATATTAAACTATAATATCTATATCTATAATATCTAAAATATAATTTATATATAAAAACTCTGCTACAGTCCAGTCACCATCAGTCGCGACTCGCACGTATTTTCATTTAAACGTCACTCACTGACGTTTTCCTAACCAGAAAAAAAACCGATTGCCCTGCTCTGACTCTGATTGGCTAGTACTTATTGCCATCTGGGTCAGAGCCAATTAGAAGCAGGATGTGGGTGGGGAAAAAACTCTGTGTATAGGGAAAGGGGAGAGACAGAGGGAACAGGCAAGACAAACTCCTACGTTTAAATAACATATAGAAAATATCTGCTTGACAACGAGCTGAGAACAAGCCCAAATAAGCAACTACACTTTAGAAACAAGCCCAAAAAAAAACGCGACCCGCGACTACCAATATTTGTAAGCGACTTTACAGAAAAACAAGCCCAAAGTCGCTTATAATAAGCGGACTTGGCAACACTGATTCCAGGTCCAATCAATTAGCCGGGCTGGGCGGGGCCGGGGTAGCTTGCAGGGCGGGGCGTGTTCGGTACGCCATGAGAGTATCGCCATTCGAATCGTGGGTTCTGTATCGCGGTTCTTCGGTTTGGTTCGAATATCGTTACACCCCTAATAAAAAGAAACATTAATTTTCTGAATAAAATACATTTCATAGGACAATATTATTCTTAAACATTTTAATAAATTATTAATGTTAAAAATAAGTTGTTAATCTAATTCATTATTAATTATCAAATTTAATTGATTAGACATGTTTTATTGAAATTTTAATAAACAAACAAATTATTTCAAGTTTGTTATAATAAAAGCATTTGTTCAACCAAAAAAAAATCCTGTTTTCATTAATTTAACTGTCATTTTAACTGATGATAATAATAATAATACCCATAATTTAATAATACAGTTTATTTATTTAACAATTGATTAATACTGTAAACCGTGATATTTTCTGAGACGTTACCATACTGTGAAAATCTTATACCATTACAACCCTACACGGGAGGGTCCCACCCCACCCCCGCTGTTAAAAAAGTAACTCAGTAACTTTTACTCTGAGTCAATTTTAAATGAGCTACTTTTTACTTTTACTTGAGTAGATTTTTAGACCGGTACTTTTACTTGTACTTAAGTAAAATTTCATTGAAGTAGTAGTACTTTTACTTGAGTAGAATATTTTATTACTCTTTCCACCTCTGACAGCAGCACATGAGCGTCTCACCTGCAGTCGAGGTTTCCCGGCCAGGTAAGGTGAGATACAGCTGTCAGTCCTGGGGTTTTCGCAGGGTTTAGTGTAAACGATCCCATACATGACCCAACATGTGTGCAGCACATACAGGAGGAAAACCCCCACGATCAGGCTCGTGAACGAGGTTTTAGGAAACATCATCAGTGCATCAATGACAGCACGCAGATTCAGTGGACAGACCTGAGCAGATACTGCTGATCAACATGCTGTTTGGACGGGAAATAATGATGAAGAACAGGATTAGATCAGCTGTCAATCAGTCCTGGTGCACTGCCATTAACACACGTCACTCTAAACACACACATTATAACATCTGCAGTCGGTTATTCTGAAGTTTGATCCGCTTTTCACTCCAGCATCCTCAGAAACCCCGTGTAAAGTCATCGGTGAGTCCTCATGATGAAACGCGCGCGTTTAATTCCTCTAATTTATCCCTCGATTCAATTTTGACGTGATGTTTCAATGAGCGCTCATTTCCGGGATTCATTTCCTGTTGCGGGGTTGCCAGATTTGTCCAACTCAACTATTTAAATCGCAAAAAAATAGCTTGTTTTGACCCGCCCAAAAAGAAAGGGAAGTTCGTTAAAACCTTTAAAAACTATTTATTACGACAAGTAATCGGAGGTCCATAATCCAGCCGCTGATAAAAAAATACTTTTAAATGTATTATAATAACAAAACATTAAATATTAAATCATATTCAACCTAATTTGTATTCACATAATATATTATTTATGATTAAATCTACATATAAATAAGATTTTATACGTATCGTCTATTATGTGTAAATAATCTGTTGATTTTGGGAGTGTAGTGGCAACACTTGCGTCGAGGATTCTGCTTCCGCTTCGCACAGGAAGTGATTCCTCTCATTGCTCTGGTAGCGTCCGACGCTTTTCTGTCGTTTTGCGCTATAATTTTTTCACACTTTGGTGGAGGATTTTCATTTAAAGTCCACCGCCAGCATGAAACTCGTCAGGTAATAAACTTCTATAGGTCTCATATAATCAATATGCACAAAGTATCTGTAGCGACATGCAATAGAATGTAATGGATGGCGTCAGATTTGATGTAGCTGTTGGTTAGCTGTTAGCTTCAACAGGCGGGAATGAATGAATGAATGTATGTGTTTGCTTGAATTTCTGTCTCATTCCTCCCATGTTTTAAATGCTGCTGTTTGTTTAACTTAAAGTTCGTGGGTTTATCCCTGGATTTATGAAATTATGATTTGGGACATTCGTTTGTAGATGCTGGGCCTTATCTCTAACAAACGCAGCAACAAAAACAACCACTTTTAAATGCCAGTAATGTTTTATTTATTT
Source organism: Siphateles boraxobius (assembly GCF_051911475.1). Lineage (NCBI taxonomy): Eukaryota > Metazoa > Chordata > Actinopteri > Cypriniformes > Leuciscidae > Siphateles > Siphateles boraxobius. The sequence continues at coordinate 313,120 of NW_027508743.1, read as the reverse complement.
TTTTACTAAAGATGCAATCTGCAAAATGCATATATTTGATGTTACTAGGTTGGCAAATATTATACTAGTATGTGTATAAGTTTAAGCTAAGTACAATTTCGCAAACAAATTTCCTACAAAAATATAATAAAACAATGAAGACTCTTTGTAACATAACTAGTGGATTTGACGAAATGCCTCGAATGTGATGTTTGTAACGTTACTGCTGTAAGATCTGTTTGTTATTGTGATGAATATGTCTTCAGTCTTTGTTTTTGATTGTAATCCCACAGGTTTTTGATGAAACTGAGCCATGAAACGGTCACAATTGAGCTGAAGAATGGCACACAGGTTCATGGCACCATTACAGGTAATTATGATAATGCTAACTGGGACAAAATATGAATTTTTACACTGGTCTCAAGGTATCTGCTTCAAGTTTGTGTTTAAGAAGAATTTTTAAAGAGATAGTTCACCCAAAAATGAAAATTAACCCATGCTTTACTCATCCTCAAGTCATCCTAGGTGTATATGACTTTCTTCTTTCAGCCGACATGGTTATTTTAAATAATATCCTGGCTCTTCCCAGCTTTGTAATGGGAGTGAATAGAGCCTGAGTTTTTGAAGCTCCAAAAAGCACATCCATCCATCATAAAAGTAATCCATACGACTCCAGTGGGTTAATAAAGGCCTTCTGAAGCAAAGCCATTGTAAGACAAATATCCATATTTAAAACTTTATAAGCTATAATCCCTGTCTTACGCAACGGCTGTACACACATTCACGAGGGAGTCAAGTTCTGGTGGAAGGGTGACCTCTGACCCCACGTATAATATAGGTGTAGCGTAAAGCTCGGGTGAGAATTGACAAACGCAGAAGCGCAGAGGATGGAGCATGACAAAACACCGGTCACGAATTCAAAGTGTAAATCAAGAAGTTTTAAAGAAAAATGTTGGAAAATTTTGATGTAAGAGAAGAGGAGCTACATCATACGTGGGGTCAAAGGTCACTCTTCCGCCGGGTCTCGAACTCTGAACACGTGTACAGCCGTTGCGTGAGCCAGTGATTATAGCTTATATAGTTTTAAATATGGATATTTTTCTCACAAAACACATCGCTTTGCCTCAGAAGGCCTTTATTAACCCACTGGAGTCGTATGGATTACTTTTTTGATGGATGGATGTGCTTTTTGGAGCTTTAAAAGCTTAACTATGCAATGCCATTATAAAGCTGGGAAGAGCCAGGGTATTTTTAATATAACTCTGATTGTGTTCATCTGAAAGACGAATATTATATACCTAGGATGGCGAGAGGGTAAATTATGGGAGATTTGAGTGAACAATTCCTTTAAAGTTGAATGATGTCTTTATACACTATCTTTGAATCCTATGAACAGGTGTGGATGTCAGTATGAACACTCACCTCAAAGCTGTAAAGATGACCCTTAAAAACAGAGAACCCACTCAGCTGGAGTCCCTCAGTATCCGCGGAAACAACATCCGCTATTTCATCCTGCCGGACAGTCTTCCTCTGGACACGCTGCTGGTCGACATCGAGCCGAAGGTCAAGTCAAAGAAGAGAGAGGCTGGTGAGTTGAGGAACATATCATCTAAACTGACTGACTTGAAAATCAGGCATTGATTGATTGTCTATGAAAATGTATAATTGTTGTTTTTCTTCCCTTTCTTGCAGTTGCTGGCCGCGGTCGAGGAAGAGGACGGGGTCGTGGCAGAGGAAGAGGACGTGGTCGCGGTGGGCCGAGGAGATGAACATCTCAAGCCACTGTACATTAGTGCGCTTTGTACAGCATTTTTTTGTTCTTTATTTGGAGAATATTTTGATTCTGACTTGTTTGCATTTTGTACATTAAATTCATTTCTTTTGAAAGCTGTTTTTGAGTCTTTTGTTTAAGTGCTGAGCTGTTTGTGCTAATATAAGGCAGTGATGGTTATTTTTCTACATTCTTATCCATAAACTGCTTGATTGATCTTGTCAAGTTGTGTACTGAAGAATGTTCATTTTTTTATTAAAATATAATGGCAAGTGTTGGGGTCTGATAATATTTTTTCAAAAAGTGTGTTTAAACATTACCTTAATTAAATTTATTCCTGTTCAGTTTTTTCAGTGTATTTGTTGAAGTTGCTTCTGAAAACCTCCATTCACCATCAAGTATCCTGAATACATGGGAAATCGAAATACAAGGGAATTTTAATAACATACTTTCTATAACTAAAACACTTTTCTTATGTTCATATTTCTGGGAACTGTGTAAGTAAAATGTCTTTACATTTGTATAACATTTCTTTGGCTTAAAATGAACGTATCCTAACATTTCCTAAACGTCGTTTATACAGCTTAGCAGTTTTAGCACGAAAGGCTTTTATTCTGAAAATGTATGGTCAGGGGTTAGTTCTTCTGTTTAGCATATCTGGTTCGTTTCAATGAGTCGATTCAAACCTTTTTGCGTTTTGTTGTTCAAAATGCTAATTGTTTGCTAATTAATTATCATTAATTGCATTTTTACCAATACAGTGAACAAAATTGTTTCCTGTTCCCACCTCGGTATAATTTTCTCCTTGTGAAAGTCTGAAAGATGCCGAGTCATTCATTCTAAAGAATCGACTCACAAGAACGATTCAAAAACGAAGGTCATGAAAGTCCTCAGGGTTTGTTTTCGAAGCGCTTGTTTTTCTACCCATCACGTTTCTTTAAGCACTGCGTTAGTAAATATGTCATCCAGCGGTTGTTTCATGTATTTTGCTTATGGCAGTAATTTACTGAAAGAGAGACTGCAACTGAAAAACCCATCAGCTGTGTTTCACTCCGTCGGCAGGATACAGGTAAACAAACATTATTTGATGAATAATTACCATAGTATTCGGTTAATGAAAGGACATAAGCACATAGTACGACACACTTATAGCAATAGAAGTCTAGTCTACCTCAAATGTACCATGGTACGAGGTTAATGAGTAAACTGCGATCAAATTGTGGAGAAACTGCATTTGCCACCACTGTCATAAAAATAAGTCATTTAAAAATAATTTTGTAAGAAAATGGCATTTTGAAACAATCTGTCCCATGGTTAATTACCATTATATATATATATATATATATATATATATATATATATATATATATTGTTGTACAAAGACCACATTTTTACTGTGAAAATGTAAAGAATATTTAGACATAGTTATAATATTATATTATAATCTATAAATATTATTTGGAAATTATTTAGTTTCTATTTTGTTAATCACATTTTCTATCTGTCATAGCACTGTACTGTTAGATTTATTATTTATTTACATCTAGTTTTTATTTTAATTAAAATAATAATTTAATTAAATATAATTTTTAATTATATATATTGTGTGTGTGTGTATATATGTATATATATATATATATATATATATATATATATATATATAAGTAGTTTTGTCTTTAAAACAAATGGCTCTTTAAACATACTGTAAATAATGTATAAATAACAAAACAAAAATATCACAATAATACAAAAATCATAATACATCCTCATCCACTGTGGTACTGTTTGAAGTACCTTGAAATACATTGTAGTTGTACACACAAAAATGCTACACAAATATGTTAATCATATAGTACTGTCACTCTGGTATATATCATTGTGTTGCATGTACTGTATCGCAGGACTACAGGCTGGATTTCGGTCTCGGGGCCGACTGCACTAACAGCTCATGGCACGGTGGAGTCGCATCGATACAGGAGAGTGAAGGAGACGAGGTGTGGGGGGTCGTGTGGAGGATAGGCGACCAAAACCTGCCCAGTTTAGACCGGTGAGATCACCTGGCATTGTGATGTTTCCCAAAACCATTTTTTCATCTTATATTATCAGTATTGTATTGTGTATTGCACCTTTTCCACAGAAAAAAACAAACTCAAATCAGTATTTCATGTCCAATTATTTATTTCGTGTGTAGCTGTTACTGCACATTATCTCCCATATAAATATAGTGGAAAAGATAACTGTTTAGTACTTTTGTTAAGATAAAATCGTATACTGGTTTAAAAAAGCCATGATATTATCTGCTTATTATGATGAACACATACAGGCAGATGCAGATATAGTAACCAAAATATTGTGCATCCCTACTCTACGAAGCATCTATATATGTTGGATATGTTTTACACAGGAACTAAAATGTCTGCATTTACGCATGTATTACGAATCTTGCACATGTTTCAGACAGGAAGGGGTTCATGAAGGAGTGTACAGCCCATTAGAGGTCAAAGTAGAAACAAAAGATGGTCCGCTTCTCTGCCGGACGTACAAGATGAACAATTTCAGATCCTGTCCACCTTCACCACAGTATAAAAAGGTACATATTACTGCCCACCATAAGCCTGACTGACCAAACTAAGGAATAACGTTTAATTACAGAGAACAAAGTGAACAACCCACCCCTCTGATCAAATATTAACAAGTGTTTTAAAGTGTAACATAACTGTAAATGGTAATATGTCTAGTTGCATATTGTAACTATAATGATAAGTGTCAATGAAGAGTCTCTTATTCATATTGACAGTTTATCTCGTCTCATTCTCTATATAGGTTGTGTGTTTAGGGGCTCAACAGAACGGCTTGCCTCAAAACTACACACAGAAGCTTCTTTCACTGGAGACAAACAACTACAGCGGCACTTCCATACTGGACCAGATTACAGACATTCAGAAATGACCTGCAGGAAATTATATGTATTTTTACCTTTCCTATCAAGTTCCATAATAATAAATACACCGGTTTTAACTGTAGGATTGAAAATAATCCAAGATATTTGAAATGAACAAACACATTTGCTTTACTGTTTTCCACCCCCTCTTTCCCCAATGACCATCTGGAGTTCCCAAAGGCACAGAAAGTGATCAAGGCCTGTGGGCCAAGATGTGTGTACTTCAGGGGTCTACGAATTGTCACACCTTTATGCCGCGTTCCATGCAATCTGTAACCCATGGTTTTCCAACCTTATACCCATGAAAGTGCACTAGAACGGCAGTCAAACCCATGACTTCCCAACGTGAACTTGTACTAGATCGATGTACTCCCAGTTACGAGCTCGGGCGTCACATAGCCCGCGAAACGAAACCATACAAAACAACCATGGCAGCCCCTACGGATGCAGTGTTTCTGCAGGCGGTACACGGTGAGAATACACTTTAGGACAATATAACGTTTCAGTCAAATTAATAATAATATAATAATGATAATAATACACACACGATTATGTATTACAATGTTATGTGTCTCCGAAACAATTAGTATTCATATTGCGCTCAGGTAGTTTGGCGTGACTGGCCTGGAACGCTACAAAGTCGTGAGTCGTGGTTTGAAGTCGTGATTTAGGTGCTCAAAAACCTGCCTGGAACGCAGCATTAGTACAATGGGGGAAGTTGTGATTATCTGATTGGTCAGTTTGAACGTCTCACATCTGGGTTAAAGTCAGAGTGCGAATTACCCCACCATAATTGGGGGGTACTGGTCCTTCACTTCTTCTATGACCATCATGGTCCACTACCATATCAATCCCCACCGTGATCGCCAAGTGCAACATGTGTTGTGCAACACATATACAAGGTCTAAACATGCGACAAACTGATAATCAGTTGGCTACAGAATATCTCATTGTTATTATATATCCAAAAGAGAAATGTTTTAATCAACTCCCAAAAGTTAGAAGTTAAGTGCACTGAAATACCATTCTAATTACTAGTAAAAGTAATACCTTTTCAAGAAGCCTATTGCCTATTTCATGAAATATTGATTTGGTTTATTTTTAGATTTCATAAGACCTGGAGGTAAGACCCAACCCTCTCATATACTGTATAAACAGAAACCAATTTCCCATTATAGTCCATCTATGGGTAGTCAGTGTCAAATCAACACAATTACTTTGGAGATATGTGAAACCTGAGCAATCTTTAATGTGATTAAGGAGCATACTATGAAAAATACCATACTACGACCTGGGGTGGCATGAGGTTTCAGGAGGGCGGTCATGGACATTATTCATAATTTAAAATGCTACGGTTTTCATTGAATGTGTTTTGTTCTCTACACTACATTACACGGTCTGGGAGTCAAAGCAGAGATGTAGCTGGGTTTTTGGATGGTGTGGGTCTAATTTGTTTATTGTGGACTCTTTCTCTGTGCAATCACTATCAACAGTCTGTGTAGTCTATACTTAAATTGTACTTTGTGAAAAAGCAATTCTGGGGGGGTTTGGGGGTATGCTCCCCAGGAGATTTAAAAAAAAAGACCCCTCAAATGATGTCTTTTAGTGAGTTTTGAGGAAATATGGACAGATTTAGTCATACGACACACACACACAGTTCGATCGCGCCCGCACCTCTCTCTCTCTCTCTCTCTCTCTCTCTCTCTCTCTCTCTCTCACACACACACACACACACACCACACGTACGATCGCGCCCGCACCTCCCTCTCTCTCTTTCTCTCTCTCTCACACACACACACACAGTTCGATCGCGCCCGCACCTCTCTCTCTCTCTCTCTCTCTCTCTCTCTCTCTCTCACACACACACACACACCACACGTACGATCGCGCCCGCACCTCCCTCTCTCTCTTTCTCTCTCTCTCACACACACACACACAGTTCGATCGCGCCCGCGCATCTAATAGATCCGCCCCTGATTTTACCTCACCACAATGTAAAGCACTGAGACGTTTAAAATACCAAACATGTATAAAACTGCATGATAATTGTTCACATTAAAACCACAAGATCACTAGCGTAGACAGAAAAGCGTCTCTGGGTGTGCATAAGAAAAATTGGGTGTGACACATTTACTGTTAAATTAATGTGCAAAAAAACTCGGACCCGGCTTAACACTAATGCCTGTTCAGACTGCACGATTTTAAAAATAATCGTGTCACTGATGTTTTCACACTGCGTGACTATCTGAGCTGCTGGTGTGTTCACACTGCACGATGGATCGGCGACAGGAGGTTTCACACTGCATGACTTTACAAAAGAAAGAATCGCCGACAACTTGTCCCTGGTCCGCAAACTACGTTTCACAACCAAACAAACGCGAGAAGTGATAAGGAAATAACGGAAGATCACGCGTGCGTGAGACCGGAGTTCTCGCGCGACACTGAATTTGTTATTAAAAATGATAGCCTACAAGAAGATTGCGATCCAAATTGGGTCATCAAATAGTCAATTGGGTCACCGGTCATCGCCGATGTAGTTTTCAGTCAGAACACTTTTCACACAGCAGGATTGTGAATCGCCGACATGTCCAGATATTTAGCATGCCAAATATCTCACGGGCGTCGGTGACTCGTCGGCGATTCTCTCAGATCGCGTCTTTGCTCATTCACACTGCGTGATTGTCACTCGCGTGAACGAGCACCGATTTGCCTCTATTTCGGGCATTTGTCTGCGATTTCTCAAAACCTGTCGGCGAGCCAAAATCGGGGCTAAAATCGTGCAGTCTGAACTCGGCATAACTTCACAGAAAAGACTGGGCTGATGTGTAAAACTGGCTTGCCACATAAACACAATACTAGGCCTACAGTATATAAAATATAACTCAGGGCTCAACATTAAGGCTTTACATGTGCTTGTCCTTCGAACAAATAAATCGGCCATTCTCTCGGGCAAGTAAAAATCCAGAAATCTGTTTAAATGTATGCTTCATCTTTCAATTTTAAATTCTTAGATTTGATCAATAAATTCAATTGAAATAATAAGACACTATGCTGTTGCCAATCAAATTAATTAATTTACACTGAAAAATTACAACTGCATTAAATAATGTTATGAGATTGTTTTAAATATTTTTTGAAGCTAATATGACATATTGGAAAAAAAAATTATAGCCTACTTTTAAACACGGAACTAAACCACCAGTAGGGGGCGGCAGGTGACCGTCTTAATGAGTGAGTTATTGAGTCATTTATTCAAATGATTCGTTCAAACGGCTGAATCGTTCAGGCAGTTCAATGGGTCATTGAATCTTTGACTCAATCGATTCATTCAAAGCGCTGAATCATTCATTAATGCAGCAGTTATGTGTTCCGGTGAGCTGCGCTGTGGTTCTTGGGATGTTTGTTTGGAACTATTTTCGCTGCTCAAATAGAACAAAAACAGTCAATATTGTGTCTAAAATGTGAGTGACTTGATATTAATTACTTGTTTATTGAACTGTCATATTAAAATAAGTGTCACATTTTCAACCGTGGTGGTATTCAGCACTCTTGGTCACTGTGATGTTGCTTAACTGTATCATATCATATGTTATAAATATAAAAACTCCACATTAATTTTGTAACCGCTCTATGTTCATTAAGTTTCTTTGTGTGATCTGCGCTCATTTGTTTCCATTTCTCCTCATGAGGCTGCACGATCCCTCAACAGCACCGCAAGGCTGGATTAACCATTAGGGCAACTGGGCACTTGCCCTGGGGCCCACGACATCTAAGGGGCCCTGGGCACCAGGGGCGGAGTGGCAATCGGGAGAGTCGGGAGTTTCCCCGGTGGGCCAGTAGCGTTTTGAGGCCGCGAGGGCCGGTCTGATAAAATGTATTCATTGCAAGTTCGCCATGCGTACTTGTGCTCTCTCAAAGAGCACGAGATTGATGCATTTAACCTTAAAATGTACACATTTTTCTTGCGGGGGAGCATGCCCCCGAACCCCCCTAGAGGCACAGAGGTCCACCCAACATAGTTTTACAAATTCCTATGGGAAATAATGACCATATATGAACTTTACTCCAGCATAGTACAACAAGGTTCCTTTTAAGTCAGTAAAACTGTAAATGCCATATTAAAATGTCCTTGGACAAAATATAGGCTACATTTGGCCTGCCTAAGGGGGGGGGGCTACAAAATATTGTGCCCAGGGGCCTCTGAACTCTTAATCCGGCCCTGCACAACCGTACTACCAGTCAGCGGCTGTTTACGGATTGTTTGTCAGCCCGAATGTCGGCAGATATTTTTTTTAACGATAATAATTAAAAAAGTAAAATACATTTTAAATGTACAAAATATTTTAGCCAAACAACAATAGTCCAAGTTTAGGAAACGTTTTTATTAAAACTTTTTTCGCTGATCGTAAATTATTAATAGATTCAGTTACAACGACGATGAGGGGTGACAATGAGGAGCATTTCACTGTTCAAGAAACGTTCAGGTTGAAGAAATTTGTGTCTAAATTGAAACTACAACAAAAAACTGAGGATGGTTTTGAAACGACATAAGTCATTTTGTTATTTTAAGTTACTGTTTGCTATATATCTTTTGATAATAGCCTACACTATTTAATGAGTACGATAAGGATAGGCACTCAGAATTTTAATGGTGCAAGGGATATACAGAAAAGAGCATTATTTTTTGAGTTAATCAGACAAAAGAGCTTGGATGTTATGATGGTTCAAGAAATGCACAGTGATAGTCTAAATGAAACCAATTGGAAAAAGGAGTGTGATGGGGAAGTAGTGCTTTCTCATGATTTCAGTCAGAGGAGGGGTCAAAATTCCCTTCCTATTTTATATGAGTTGAAACATGTAATACCAGGTAGACTCATGTTGTTAAAAGCAAAATTTTAAAGATTCAATTTTGTTTATATATATATATATATATATATATATATATATATATATATATATATATATATATATATATATATATATATGCTCCAACGAGTGGGGCTGAAAGTGTTTATTTTTTTAACAATGCTAATAGTATTTTGCAGTATTATAATTCTGATGATTATTTGTTTTTTGGGGGAGATTTTAATTGCACAGAAAATGTTGGATCGAAATCATGTAGAACCACATGCTGCTTCAGCTCGTGTGATATGGAAGCTGGTTGAGTTGAGTTGTTTATGTGACATATTGCGGGGGCTTAATAATGATGTCAGACAATATGCATGGGCACATGCAAGGGGAAATGTTATATCCCTAGCCAGAATTGATAGGTTTTATTGTTATAAGCATCATCTTAATATTGTAAAAAAAAATTAAAAAGTGTAATTGCTCCAGTAGGTTTTTCGGATCACTGTCTAGTTACATGTCAAGTATTTATAGCAAATATAAAGGCCAGAAGTGCATATTGGCATTTCAACATGTCTTTGCTGAATTATAAGAATTTTGGAAATGTTTTTTATTTTATTTATTTTTTAGGACAATTGTAAGATGAGAAAAGACGAGTTTGAAGATCTGAGTTAGTGGTGGGATGTTGAGAAGGTTAAAATAATGATGCTTTGTCAACAATAGACTATTAATGTTACCAGGGACATAACACGATCTATGAAAAAGTTAGAAACTGAAATAGTTGAAATCCAGGATTTGGCTGATGCTACCAAAGATATTTGGAGACTCTTAAAGGTATTGTAGGTAGAAATCCCCAAAAATACTTTTTTCAACACATTTTCAAACGGCCTTTATATATCAATGCATAATTAAAATGTAAGTACTCTGGAAAAGAAATTATAAAAATAGAGTGTCTGTAGTTCTGTCAGGACTGTAATAAACACAGCTCATTATTCCATTCGGGCGAAAGAAATGATTGGCTGGGGCAACTGTCACTCTCCCTCGCTACCATGGATACCACCTCTGCTGATACAGGAGCAGCCCAAATGCGCGCACCCGTTTGAAGAGGCACGGAAGCCAGTAATAACAATTATGGCAGAGAAAGAACAGTCAAAATTCTCAGTAACGTTACCTACATATAGAGGCAGCGAAGTCAAACAAGTTAAAAAAAGGAAGACAGTATTTGAAAAGGCTATGAACAAAAAGTCTTTGGATAAATAAAGAAATCATACGAGAGTCAATATCGGCGTGGCTTTCCAGCGGTGGCGACTACTGAGGGATCTCATTCTCAAGGGGCTGAAAAGTGACTCCATGATGGCTTTATTTCTGCTGGACAGGTAATCTTGCTGTTTTCATTTTGATGGTATTTATTTTTTCATGAAGCATGTATCACTAGCACACGTAGCTACCTAATATAGCTAATATAGCTAAGTTGGCAACACTGGTCTCGGAGGGAAAAAGGAGGGGTTGGGTAGAAAATAGACAATAACGTAGCCTATCTCGAGCTGAATTGAATATCGCACCAATTTTGTGATAGGCTGTTATGTGGTGTTGGGCCAGGGTGGGCCAAGCTTCTGATTGGGTGGGCCAGGCCCACCCTGGCCCCCCCGTGGAGCCGGGCCTGTGACAAAATGAAGCGAAACTATCCTTCTGGTCACGAAAAGAGGAAGAAGAAAAAACCCATGAGAGTGAATTGCGGGAACAACAATCAGGTAAACTTGTGTTCTCTCCTCTCTAAGTTTGATGTCAGCAAAGTTTGATGTTTTTCGGTCTTGCTAACCTAGCTGGGCAGGCAGTGCATCTCTTGCATCACTTTGTGCCTGACAAAAGTGAGAGTAAAATAAAAAAAAATATTACGTTTGTTTTTGATAAACGACAAAGTGCAACGGTGTTTGTTTACTGCAGCTCGGAAAACATAACCGCGTCGCGTGTGTTATCGTGCGTTCATATGCGCGTGCACGAAATGAAACTCGCATTTTTCAAGCAGAAATATGTGGAGACCAGACATACTGTACAATACATGCACGTGAATGATGGCACTCCCAATCAAAGTCACATTTATAAAACAAGAAACTGATGATCTAGTTTCAGTGTAGTTAAAAACTCTAAACAACTGCACTAATTATGCAAGATAGAAAGCAATGTATTGACAATTTGACATTGATTGACTATTGATTTATAGGCTATATTGAATTTAAAATGTTGATTAGCTGGACATACTGGTCAATATGGATGCACATCCCTCAGTAAATAATAACCATAAATCAAGAATTGCTTCAACATGCATAATAATAAATAAAAAAAATCATACTGATGCCGAAAATACCCAGGCTGTAGAGAGAACCAAAGTTAATCCCAAAAGCCAAAGCTCAGGGTTATAATTTATTATTTTCTTCTTATTTATGTTTACGTTAATATTCACTTGTTATGTTAACATTCTATAGAAAATACTCTATTCAATAAATATTGTTTGTTTGAACCTCATTCTGTTCTATATTGTTGTACTTATTCTTTTACTGTTTTGTTTCAAGGAGGGAGGATTGTATTGGGAGCACTGAAGTGTCAGGTGTGATTGTGTGGCAATGGCAAATGGTTTACATAGCTCACGGCGTCACAGGTCAGGTAAAGGGCCCCTTTTGCTTAGGGTCCCAGGGGGAGTTCAGGATCGGCCCTGGGTTTAGCAGTCGATTCTGTTGCCTACCGGAATTCCTGTTCCCTTTACGCAATCATACCTCAAATCATGCGTAGTTGCCCGTAGCCTACCATCAGAACTGAATACGAGCAAGAAGCACAACTGAATGTAGGGGAAGCCCTTTTTTCAGGTCAGAGCAACTGCCCCTCATAATTCCTGTGCACGTCCCTGGTGTGTGTGTTATATTATCTTGAGTCTGCAATGCAGTTGTGAGAAGGTGTTTGAGTGTAGGCTATGTTACTCAGTTTATCTTCATCATTATGTTATGAATCTTACAAATTCACCTTCATCAAAGTGTGACTGATAGTAACGGCAAACGTGTATCGATGAAGCTATTTATAGCTTTGCCTTATATTGAGTTTGATTCCGTTACGAGCTAGTAAAATATTTTAAACTTTACCAGTATCGAAATGCGAGCTTGATAGTGAGTACTAACTGTCATGTTAATTGTTTATATTCATACTGATAAAGTTAGTTATTTTATTATTTGTGATTCTGACATGATGTCACTACATCTGGTAAAGCTGGTAAACGCGTCCGACTCCTCAAACTGAGCGAACCATAGACCTCATGCGAACGGCCGGGATCGCGCGTTCATTTGTTTTGGGGGCGTGGCTTTGGAAGGAGCCGAGAAGCGAGGGGGTGGGAGTTAATGGAATAATGAGCTGTGTTTATTGCAGTCCTGAGAGGACTTCAGACACTCTTTTTTTATAATTTCTTTTCCAGAGTACTTACATTTTAATTATGCATTGATATATAAAGACAGTTTAAACAAATTTGGACAAAAAGTATTTTTGTGGCTTTCTACCTACAATACCTTCAAATCCAAAAAATCTTTTCTTATAGACCTTTTAGGAGTTAGGGCACAAGGAGCATTGGTTCGATCTCGCTTTTTAAACCTTTCACAAGTTCTTTTTCAGTCTTGAGAGAGAATGGTCAGAGTCGTTGCATTCACTGTTTGTGCTCTGAAGATGGGCGTGAGTTAACAGAACCCTCTGAAATAATGAGCTGAAAAAGCGGAGCTGAAGCGGCCACTTGTGTGAGCAGGAGCTGTTCATTGCTCTGAAAGAGATGGAGGGGGGTAAAGCCCCTGGCATGGATGGAATCCTTGTTGAGTTTTACAGGGAGTTTTGGGCAGTTCTAGTCAATGACCTGCTGGCTGAGAGCTTAGAGGGGCTGTTGCCTTTAAGCTGCAGTAGAGCGGTGATTACCTTGTTACCTAAAAAAGGCAATTTACAAGAAAGAACTGGAGACCAGTGAGCTTGCTATGCTCTGACCTGAAAATATTCTCTAAAGCTCTGGCTAATAGGCTGAAAAAGGTGATGGGGGAAGACTTATTGTGTTCCCAGAAGATCTATTAATGGTTGCCTTATACAGGATATTTTAAATATTTGCAATCTTTCTAGTGTTGATTTGGGTCTTGTTTCTATCGATCAAGAAAAGGCGTTTGACAGAGTTGAGCACAGATATCTTTGGAAAACTTTAAATGCTTTTGATCTTGGATTGGAGTTTATTAATATGATCAAAGTTATTTACCAGGACATTGAAAGTGTTTTGAAAATCAATGGTGGTTTGAGTGCCCCTTTTAAGGTTTTTAGGGGCATTAGAAAGGGTTGTGCAATATCAGGAATGTTATATTCTTTGGCTATTGAGCCTTTGTTTTTCTTTGCACCATGGTGATATATTTAAAGTTTCAGCTTATGCTGATGACGTTATAATCACGGTTAATGGGCAGCGAGATATTAACCAAATGGCGGGTATTATGAAAGACTTTGGAGTTATCTCAGTTGCTAAAGTACATTGGGAAAAGAGCGGGGCACTGGCTTTAGGAAAATGGGAGTAAGGCCTACCAGTTCTACCTGATAGAATAACCTGGAAAAAGGGAGGTCTCAAATATTTTGGAGTTTATCTTGGACATACAATTACACAACAAAAAATTGGGATGGGGTAGTAGAGAAGATGGTAGATAGACTGGCTAAATGGAAGTGGATTCATTCACAATTATCTTTTAGGGTAAGTGTTGTCTTTCAGTGTTGATAGTGAACAATTTGGTAGCTTTGATACTCTGGCATAAACTGTTCTGTGTGGATCCACCCATAGGGTTATTATCTCATCTGCAAAGAATTTTTGTGGACTTTTTTTGGGTATCGATTGCACTGGATTCCACAAAGTGGAATCTATCCATTGTTTCTAAGGTCGAAGTTGGACAGGGTTTGATCCATTTGCCAAGCAGAATGGCAACATTTCGTTTACAATTCATTCAGAGATTTTTAACAGGCTGTCATGAAGCAACCCCATGATCATCAATGGACTGTATGCACATACACCATATCAAACACACACACATATATTGTCGCAGCATTAGCACAGTATGTTTACTGACATCGATATCATGTATACTCCGACTTGTGCAATGTTTGTAAATGTTTGTAGGTATTGTGTATAGTGTGTTTTAGATATGTAAGGGTACGATGTGTATTTGCTTGTTATGTGTAGTGGATATGTACAATGTGTTTGGGTATCATTAGCCGCTAACATTGTTCATTCATTGTTATCAATAACCACAATACACATGTTTGATTTGAGATCTTTGTTGAAGCTTGGGTTACACATTATAACATATATAACTTACCTGCTTGGGAAACACCAGGGACCAAACATGCATTGTTTTAAAAGCAGAGTATTTAAACATGGTGGACGCGCTGACTGATTGGAAGAAACCATGTGGGGTATGATGTAACTGGGCGTTTCCAATATTCCTGTAAAACAAGGTTAATATGTATTAATTCATCAGTTGAATTGTTCTATTGTGTTGTTGTGTAACTTAACCATGGATAGATGTTGTTTTATATGCATAAGGTGATAAGAAGTGCATATGTAAGAAAGTAAAACTTACCTGTAGAATGGTACACTCCAGGGGTTTGGCCTAGACTATAAATGGCTGCCAGAGTTGGTGCAATGGAATAGAGGTCAGGTTGGTTATGTGAAGTGGAAGCGGAAGCAAACCTATAGAAGTTTGGGTTCCAGAAAGTTTGTTAAGCAAACGATACAACTGCTGTTGTGGCTAGGTTTCCACAAAGAACTAGTAAATATTTATATTATTTTCTATTTCAACATTTATATATTTTTATTATTTTATTTTTCTTTGTTTTTGTTTTTGCTGTTGGAACTGCGCTGTCTGCACAATAAATTCACCTCAACTGGGATTTCCTGTCGCATTGGTCTTAGATCGCGAGGGCGATTGCTAACACAGGCCCTGATGATCTGGTGTGGAGGAACTTGACCAAGGTCATTCTACAAAGGCTGGAGGGACTTGGACTTGATGGTGGCCTCCTGTTTATGGATTACAGGAAGTTGAACCTGAATGATGTATCTCCTTTTTATTGTGGACTTTTTAAAATGTGGGGACTCTTCACTCTCAAGAGAATGGACAATTCAGACTCTTTATTTTGGCTTTTAGGGGAGCCCCTAGTCAAAGGGGTTCGTCTAGATGTAACAGATGAGGTACCAGGCCTCACTCAGAAGTTGTGTGCCTCTGGAACTGTAAAGCTGAGGCAAATTGTCAGTGTGGGTGGCCCTGATTTAAGCGATGTTGCAGCAGTAGCTCTGATGCTGGGGCAAAGGTCAATTCAGCCACACAGGAACAATAGTAGTGGAAGGGGATTTACAGTCAAAGACCCAGAACCAGATATGAAGAATGAAGACCCAGAGTCAGAATTATAATAAATTAAAGAAAAGTGTTACTGAAGATAGTTTGCAGTTTCATCAGTAGAGTCAGCTTCAAAACTCACACAGGAGTTCATAGGCCACCACTTACAGTTACCATTCCCAAAGTCTAAGATACGTCATTGCTTACAAGTTGAATGATTCTCATTGGCTAAGAAATAGATAAACAGTAATTTTCCAGGCGTATAAAGATAGATGGAAGCATATCTTCATGGATTATGCAGCTGACACTCAGACCCTAAAGTTAAGCACGTCATGACCTTCCAGGTCTCAGATTTGGGTTGCTGGGCGCCAGAATGCCCAGAACAACAACTCAGTCAATCTCCAATAATGCCAGTGGTTCCTTATCCTGTACCAAGAAGACTAACACACACACGACACACAGCTTTTCCAACGTTGGATTTGGCCAGGCTCTAACTATAAACAGGAGAGTCCTCTCAAAACATCAAGATAATACGTTCTTTCTCTCAAGGAGAACTAAACTTAAGTCTAACTGGAAAGTAAGACTTGAACAAAGAAATGGTCCCTTAAACTATTGGCTTCAATGACCCCTATATGTTTTAACACATTGAAGACCTTTCTCAAACACAAATCAAGTCCATTTTCATTTCTGGAAGCTTGGCTAAATAAGCATTTAATCACTGCTACTGCATTCAAATATCAAATACAGACATTAAAGAATACATGAAAAGAACATTTCAGTAATCACACTGGTTACTTCTATAACAAAGTAAAATCTCCAGAGTAGTCATTCAACTCATTCGATATTTAGAAGGAAACATGTTGATTAATACCTTGATTATAATCACTCATTACATATACATTGAAGCAGCAGTGGATTCCAATCCACCCCCTTCTGTAGAAAAGTGGAGGAAGAAGCTCACAGATGAGGAAATCACACTACTTAAGGGTTTTGGAAAGGGTTTGGAGGTTCCTGATAAAAATAAAAAAAAACCTGTTCCGAAAATTAGAATTAATCCGGACTGTAAGGATATGTAAGGTCCTTTGCTAGACCTTCACGAACTGCAAGACTTGGCCTTGGATATAGTAGAGGGGAAAGTTCTATATCAGTGTTGTGTGAAAGTTTTTAATAGAGTTGCTTTAAATGGGAGAGTTTATACTGTCTGGAAAGAGAAGCTTGGGATGGGTGAGAAAACTAAACCATTTTGGAGAGTGTTTTATAAACCACCGTTGATTAAGAAGTCTGGAGACTTACAATGGACATTTTTACACCATTGTAACTTAGTTTACACGGTTCTGTGGCAGTTAATGCATTCATTTCTGTTATTAATCCAAGTGTTAATGATAAGTGTGTGTTTTGTGGTTGAAGGGAAACAGTTTTTCAGAATTTTTTTTAAATCACTTTTTGTTTTATTGAGTCAAGTGTTTTCAAAATTTGGAGAAAAGTTCAGGCATAATGCTTAAAGAGTAAAATGTCAGATGATCAACTTTGTGATTGGTCAAGCGAAACTTGCAATCTATATAAGGAGGAAAAACAGAATAGAGAATAGACTTGGCCAAGAGATTATTTAAAGCCTATGTTAAGTTTCAAATTGTTGTTGACTAAGTATTATACATTAATGAATGATATTGCATCTTTTAAAATGCAGTGGTGCTACAAAAATATTTTCTGTGATGTGATGGAAGTGGATTTATCTTTTTCTCTTTTTTTTATTCGAGGTGTATCCACCTTATTCTGCTCTAAACAATGGGCGCCGCCATGGCGACGACTCCGGTTGCCTACTTCCGGTTCGTACTGTATTAGCAGTGAGAGAACGAGTTCAGGCTCTACATGTGCTGTTGTTGGTTTTCTTAACAATTCAAAAAAGAGAATAAACTTTTTAGAAACTTGGTGCTTTGAGCATAAGATAAAAAGGAGAGAATGCCTATGTCCGGTTCGTATCAGCTAAGTTACATTCAATACCAGAGAGTAGACGTTTTTGGTTAACGTTAGCTGCGCTAAACTGAATCATCCAACGAAAAATGTGTAATACGTTACCAGTAGGGATGGGCATTTCAAGCAAAAATAATATTCGAAGATCGCTGGGTATTATGCAATTAATATTCGAGAATCGCACCCTCCATCACATCACGCACACATGCATGTAAAAGCTATAGGCTACAAACCAGAGCACGCGTGAGCAAAGCGGAGCAGTGTGACGCTTAAATATAAGTTAAACAAAAAATAACTAAACATACGTTTTATATTTAAGTTTCACAATATAATGTTTTTTTTAATTTATTTCATCTATGTTGATTATATGAAAAGGGAACCGCATAAGATGAGTCAGATATGATCATAAGATGCCCAATATATCGGAAAACATTTGGAATGGCTCAGACATGATTTTGACCACTTATCAAATTTTGTTTTGTAGAAAGCCTTTCTTTAAAGTGAATTTCGTTTAGTATAAATTGTATCTTCATTTTTATCAATGTTATATCAACAAATTGCCTGGAATATTAAATAAGAAGCACAAATAGTAGATATACAGGACACGGGGGCGCGGGCGCGTGAACTGCAGCGCGTCTTATTAATCAACGAAACTCAGCGTATAAGTTACTTGCCTCACTTACATGATAAGTATATCTATAGAAAGCTTGAAATGTGTACTTTTAAACAAAATAATTAAAAACGAGCAGAAATGGGCTGCTCTCTGCTTATGTAGGCTATAGGTTAATTCGTATGAAGTGTGCATTTCTCTCTATAGGCGCGTTCACTACTGCGAAGATGGCGAGTCAGTATCATCAAATTTATTTTTGCAGTCGACACTTACAGAAAACCCTAGTTATTAATAAACAATTCAAATGTTTAATGCATAATCATTACTTTTGCCGAGTTTTTTGTGGCAAGCTTATGCGTGCGTTGAGATGCAGAATAGGCAATATATTACGAAAACGCTCATTATGGTTTAGCATTCTCTCCCATATAGTATACATATCTTCCAATCCAACTTCAGTCGTGCACGGACAGGGGCAGCCCTACTTATTTCACATATTTTCTAACCAGCACATCATTGCGGGCGTTCTGAACATAGACTGTAAAAAATAGGTTCTGAGCGAGCGGCGCTTAATCTTCATAAAGCTTCGAACCGGAAAGGACAACCGGCTTCCGGTTCAAACCCGCAATGAATCATGGGTAAATTCGCTAACCAGGAAAAAGGTGGATAGTGTAGGATATTTTTGGAATTGATTGTATGGAATACAATTGTTTGGTTAAAAATCAAATCTCTCTCTCTCTATCTCTATCCCTCAGGTAACATTTTACATATATGCTGGGTACAATTAATGGTATAAATTATCATCATCTCATACATGTATTTTGTAACTATTTTAAGTGTAACCATAACAATATTTTGTCATTAAACCTTTTCAATTGCAAAGGATGTGCTAACTAGTTTTGATTTGGTATTCACTTTGAATTGCTACCTATTATAATATTGTCACTCTAAAGCAACGCTTTCCCACATATTAGGCTATTGTAACTGTGCTTATTTCCGGCGTTAGTATAAGTAGCAGTGGGTGATAATAGACAAGAAACGTAAAGTTTTCTACCATCTTGCTGACAACGTTTCTTTAGTCATTCGGTAGTCTTGCATCTTGAGCCCCTGCAGGAAATCCAACCTTACATAACCTTTGTGTTAGGTGGAAATCTTTTGTAATATGGTTTTGAACAGAAGATACACAGATTGTTACAATCTACATTATGTAAACTGAAGTACCAGTACAAATGTCAAAAGAAACAAAATTATTTTGTTTAATTTTGGATTAAGAATTTTATCATTCTGTAGTTACACAAACACATCTCTGTGATGATCATTATGGGTTTGTGTCTGTTGATGCTGTTGAATGTGATGTGTCTCTTGTGGCTCTTTATTCACAATCTGCTGATCCAGAGAAGCTGTTCTAAAACCTGTAGGTAAAACAGTCAAATGTGCGACATTATTGCATCATCCAATTTACAACAATTATAACAAACTATATATCAATATTAGTGAAAGATAATAACCCTGTGATACATGGTGTCAACTACAGTTGATAGATCTACAAAAGCCATTTTAACTATACAGCACTGGATCTTTGACTCTTATCCATAATAATACTTTTTGTCAGATTTTTTTTATGATAACAAAAGTTCCAAATGGTGCTACATATTTAGCTTTATATTCCATTAAAAAGGACAAAAGCAGAATTATTTTAAAATACACCACTGTGGTAAAAACAATATTGGAAAATATTATATTCTTGTTTTGAAATAAAATTAATCATTCTTTTTTTTGGCATATCAAAAATTAATGCATTTATGGTTTAAAACTCAAACATGATCATGATGGTCTTCGGGGTCTATTGGACCCCAAATGACTTTTGCTCAAATAAAAAAAAATGTTCTCTTTGTCCAAATGGTTTGAAACTTTCTACGGCTCTCAACACTTTCTAGATCTACAACAAATTTTTTATTTTTTTTATGATATCTGTTTTTATGTTGGCGTGACAAAAATAGTCACACTTGTGGTCTTCGGGGTCTATTGGACCCCGCAATCAAAATAGACAAAATAACATCATCAAAATCAGAAACAACGTAGAACACATAGACAGAAATGACAGAAATAAAGTGGCACACTTCCAACAATGCAAAAAACATCCACAATCCAAAATTATCATGCTCACCACAGGCGCACACACACACACAAACACACACATAAAGATGAATACATTTATACAGGAATACATACAGACTATAAAAACTGTTCTCTTATCATTTGTAAAATAAAATAATCTAAAATGCAGAACCACCAGAAAAATAAATTGGTGACACTGTACACATAAAAATAAAAATAAAATGTAAATGTCCAACCCTGTCTGCTGGTTTGGCACTTCACTGTTGTAGTTGTTTTTGTGTGTGCTGTGTTTTTTCAGTACAAAAAATTTTGACAAAAATTATTTTATTTTTAGTTATAATTGTGATTTTATAATATTTAGATATGAATCCAACTGAATCCAACTTTAGAAACTATATCTTTCAGTAATTCAAATAGCAAATAGCATATAATGGAGCTCTATAGCCATCTAGTGGTTAAAGTGATTTATTACAAATTTTAACCTGTATTTTCCACAAAATGGGCAAAAATCTTACATTAAACCTTGTAAAATTATCCATGGTATCCCCAGGAATGAAAGTTAGAAATCTGGGTCTTTTATAAAGTTTATTTAACATAAAATGCTGTTTTTTTGTAAAAATCCTATTTAATTAAATATTTATTTATTTATTTATAGAAATGTTTTAAAAATCATAAATTCTACAAAAACTGCACAAATGTTGAGTAAAAACATTAATGAAGCGAGTAAAATTATATTTGTTAAAAAAAAAATATTTTTCGGTTACACAATTAAATGTTGTTGTCTGGGGTCCAATAGACCCCGAAGACCACGAGTGTGACTTTTTTTTGAAAACCATCAGAGAGTTAAACACTGCTTAATATCAAACATAATTAGCAACCAATTAACAATATATAACAAAAGTAACAACATTACTCACAAAAGCATCTTCAATTCATAATGGGGATCATCCTTTAGAGCAGAGAGCAGACTCACATCTGATGCTTCTAGATTATTTAATGACAGATCCAGTTCTCTCAGGTGTGAGGAGTTTGATCTCAGAGCTGAAGCCAGAGCAGCACAACCTTCATCTGTCACACCACAATTACTCAACCTGTAGAGAACAATGGCAATCTTAAATTCAGGATCTACAACTCAGATAAGCAGGAGCTTCACAATCAGAAAGAGACCTAATCCATGACACAATTAACAGATCCAGTCTAGAAACCCACTTCTACATGGTGCTTGAAGAGGTTCATTTCAATATCATTAACATTTTAGAATCTTTTCATTTGTTTTATGGGAGTATGACAAAATTACAAGACATTACATACATTCAAAACAATGTTTCATGTCCAATTATTTTTTGTTTGGTAAGTAGTGGTGTAATAAGCGGGGCAATTCCAACTTTTCATCGGTATGCAAATGATATATACAACTATTATTACTTAATATCAGGATGGACAGAGAAATGCTATTCAGCCATATCTAGACTCCTCTTCTCTAAAGGCCAATAACCATCTGGAACTGAGGAACCATGTTCAACTGCGAACCCACAAACCACATGTGTTTGCAAAACACATGATCAGCTTCACATCTCAAGGAAATAAAAAAACTCACCTGTATTGTGTATATGATATTTTTTGTAAAAGGTATTTGTCTTTCCTTTTAACCCTCGATACATGTCGATAAAACTCTACAGATGATCATACATCCCTGTCAGAACTGATACAACTATAAACTATTTGAGAATATTTCATTGTGAGTATCCGTGAGTGTGTGACTCTCAGAGAGATGATTTACCTCAGTGTCTTCAGTTTACAGTGAGGATCTTTCAGTACATCAGAGAGCAGATTCACTCCTGATGTGCCTAGTTCATTTCCAGTCAGATCCAGTTCTCTCAGGTGTGAGGGGTTTGATCCCAGAGCTGAAGCCAGAGCAGCACAACCTTCATCTGTCACACCACAATTACTCAACCTGTAGAGAACAATGGCACTCTTTAGTCTCTCATTTTCTTAAATGATCTATTTTCAGATGTCAAGAGAAAAATGTGACTCGGAAAGACAATAAAATCTGTGGCAATGGCTCTTTTCAGTCACTGCATTCTTTTCCTCCTGATTATTTTTGTGGGGGTTGGGGGGGTTGTATTAACAGTCTGAAAAAGACAATATAAATTGCGCATTTGTGCTCTGCTCTCCTGAATTACTTTAAGATATATCCCAAAAATAATTCACTAGAATGCATTAAGAATCTCTTGTTACCTTTCGAGAGGTCTCTCCTATTGCGTAAGTAGCTTACGCTATGGGAAAACTCCTTTTCTCGAGAATATTGAAGTCTTTATGTAAAACGCATTGCAGCTGCACAGCTGACAGCAATGAACGAAGGCAGCTCGGTCATTGGCTGTGCTGCGGCAACTTGCTCGAACCAATGACGGGGCGACTCTGAATGCGCGACCAATGAGCGCGCTTCGCGCCCGCGCGCGTCAGAGCCCGCCAAGATGGCCGTGGCCAAGAGCTATATATTGGGCGCCCCGTCATGAGAGTTCTTTAGATTTAATCTCCTTCAGCGAACACCTTCTTCGCTGGATCCTCCGGATTATTGAAGCTTCGCCGTCGAAAAGCATACCAGCGGGATTTGCTACGAGGACGTCGGCACCTTCAGCCGCCTTCTAACGCGATCCTACTGAGCCATCCGGCGTACTGCTCACGCAAGTATTTACATCTGTTCGCTCTGCGACACTTGTAAAAGAGCAAATTTTCCAAGGCGTTGTTTCAATTGCCTTCCTGCGCGTCGTGCAGAGACCTTCTCCCGGACGGGGATCGTCACATCATCTGCGCTCGCTGCCTGGGCCGGGACCACGCAGAAGCTGCTTTGACCAAGGGCGGATGCCCCGAATGTGACGACCTGGGTCTCTCCGCACTGCGGGCTCGCCTCGCCGCTTTCGCCGTGAGCGAGCCCATCGCCGCCATCCCTCTGTTCGAGCCGCGCACTAAGAAAAAGCGCCGCTCACAGAGGCTTCCTGAACCTGAGCTCAGTGACGTCACGCCGAGCCAGTCTCCGCGTGCTTCACCGCCGCTCTTGCCTTCCCCACCGCCGGTTCAGTTCACCCAGCCGGACCCACACCCCTCTAGCAGAGCGGTGGGCCTTGTGACTTTCGGCGCGTCCGAGGACGACGGGGGAATGGATGACAGCTTGTCAATCGACGCTGCATCGGACGACTGGCCGGGCTCCACTCTCGACCCCGCCCCGTCGACGCTAGCTAGCGCGAGCGGGGGCTCCACCATGGATAGCGAGATTATCCGCGTTCTCTCTAAGGCCGTGGAAGTCCTCGGGCTCGATTGGTCTTCTCCCGAAGAACCAACCCGGAGCCGACTGGATGAGTGGTTTCTGCAGGGGCGCCAGCAGGCCCCTCGGCAAAGGCCTTCTCCCTTCTTCCCGGAAGTTCACGACGAACTCACCAAGTCGTGGAAAGCCCCCCACTCTGCGCGCCTAAAGCCTTCTTTTTCTTCCTCGCTCTCCTCTGTGGACGGCGCGAAGGAAAGAGGCTACGAGGGAACACCGCCCCTCGAGGAGGCCGTGGCCAATCATCTCTGCCCGCCCTCCACCACCGGATGGAAAGCCAAAGCTTCCCACCCCTCGAAGCCCTGCCGCACTACTTCAGCTCTCGCCGGTCGCGCCTACGCCGCCGTCGGCCAAGCTGCATCAGCGCTTCACTCTATGGCGGTACTTCAAGTGTTCCAAGCCAAGCTTCTCCGCTCTATGGACGAGTCTGGCCCCGAACCCGAAGCCTTTAAGGACCTACGCAGCGCGACTGACATAGCCCTGCGAGCCACGAAGGCCACCGCCCAGTCTATCGGCCGTGCCATGGCTAATTTGACTGTTCTCGAGCGCCATCTGTGGTTGACTCTGACTGAGATGAAGGACGCGGATAAGGCGCCATTTCTCGACGCGCCTATCTCCACCAGCGGGCTGTTTGGACCGGCGGTTAAGGGTTTCGCCGAACGCTTCACTGAGGCCCAGAATGCTTCACAAGCTATGCGGCATTTCCTGCCCAAGCGCTCCAGCTCATCGCAGAGCAGACAGAGGCCGCCGCAGCCGCAGCGGGCTAGAACAGCCCCCACCGCCTCTCAGCCCGCGCCTCAGGCTGACGCTCGACGCCGCTCGCGCTCTCACAACCGCAAGCCGCCTTCTGAGCGACGGGGTCCTCGGCCCAAGATTGTGCTGAACCCCGAGCCTCGAAAGCCGTCCTAGCCACAAGAATAAAAAGAGAGAGTGCGTGTCTCGCAAAAGCCGGACCACTCTCTCTGCAAAAGCTCAAGCAATACCCAGTCCCCTTACAGGCGGCTGGATATGTTCATACAGCAGTCAATGGGCCAGTCACAGAGCTCGCTCACCTGCAAACAAACGCCGTTTTTACGGCGACGCACAGAAAACACAAAAAGAGTCTTTTTCTGCCTGTGTCACTAAGGGTTCACATGTCCACAAAGTGTGCATTCCCAGATACTGTCAAAACAGTGCCAAATTCATTCCCAGCTCAAGCTGCGCACCCCATGAATGTAGATCACGTGCCTACGGTCATGTACGCACCACTACACACAAGCACTGTTCACACAGTTATAAATTCATCCCCAGTAAAAGCGGGAAACATTATAAAAGTGACGCGTGTGCCTACCACTGTTTATGCACCCCCACTTATAAACACTGTCCTTACAGTGTCAAACACAACCCCAGCCCAGGCCGCGAGTTTTACAGACACAGCGCGCGCTGCTGTAATCACACACGCGCCCATTCACTCAGCTGCTCAGCGCGCGCCCGCGCCTCTGAGAGCTATGAGCTCAGGCGATTCGCTGGCCGGGTCCCTGCGTCACAGCGGCCCGCCCCTAGCCTGTATTCAGCCCATATCTGTACACGCAGCGGCATGGGAAAATATTCCAGATATGCCGAAATGGGTATTGAATATAGTAAAGCACGGATACTCGCTCCAGTTCGCTCGCAGACCACCACGTTTTACGACTATGGTCGAGACGAAAGTGAGAAAAGAGTGCTCACATGTTCAACGCACCGAGGTGCGCAAACTAATAGAAAAGGGCGCTGTGGAAACTGTTCCCCCCTCTCTGAGCGAGGCAGGTTTTTACAGCCGCTATTTTCTCGTCCCGAAAAAGGATGGCGGTCTCCGCCCCATCCTAGATCTCAGACACCTGAACAAAGC
Source organism: Siphateles boraxobius (assembly GCF_051911475.1). Taxonomy (NCBI): domain Eukaryota; kingdom Metazoa; phylum Chordata; class Actinopteri; order Cypriniformes; family Leuciscidae; genus Siphateles; species Siphateles boraxobius. The sequence goes on along the minus strand of NW_027508743.1, from coordinate 287,322 downwards.
ACTAATGATTCGCTCGTTCAGAATGTTAACAACCAAGCATATCCTCGCGCAAGTACGCCCAGGAGATTGGTTTCTCTCAGTGGATCTGAAAGATGCTTACTTTCACATTCCAATAGCGCCTCATCACAGGCCGTTTCTGAGATTCGCTTTCGAGGGACAGTCGTACCAGTACACAGTACTTCCGTTCGGCCTGTCCCTGGCTCCCCGTACATTCACGAAATGTATGGATGCAGCACTTTCCCCCCTAAGGCGAAGGGGAGTGCGAATACTGAATTATCTCGACGATTGGCTGATTCTAGCACAATCAGAGAGTCAGTTAATAACACACAGATCTTGGATTATCAGCCATTTAGAATGCCTGGGTCTAAGAATCAATTTTGCAAAAAGCATACTATCTCCCAGCCAGAGGATTTCTTTCCTGGGAATAGTTCTAGACTCGATGCAAATGACAGCGCGTCTCTCATCAGAGCGCGCGCTCACCATCCGGCGCCTTGCAACATCATTCAGGGCGGGCGCGCTCGCCCCCGTCAAGCGGTTTCAGAGGATGCTCGGTCTCATGGCCTCAGCATCGGCCGTACTCCAGCTAGGATTGTTGCATATGCGCCCTCTCCAACGCTGGCTCAAGAGCCGCGTCCCTACTCACGCGTGGCGTTCGGGCCACCTTTTAATCAGAGCGAACCACGGCTGTATAAAAGCCCTGACGCACTGGAAAGCCGCCGACTGGTACCAGTCAGGCGTGAGTCTGGGTGTGAACACAAGGAGAAAGATGATAACGACAGATGCCTCCAAAATAGGTTGGGGGGCCCTTTACGAGGGCAGGCCTGTCTCCGGCTTTTGGCAAACCCGGAGAAGCGCCTACACATAAACTGTCTGGAAATGAAAGCGGTCGCTTTGGCTCTCAGAGCCCTGCTCCCACAGCTGAGAAACGAACACGTCTTGGTCCGAACGGACAACATGACGGTAGTATCGTACATAAATCGCCAGGGTGGACTCAGGTCGAGCTCCATGCATTCAATGGCCAGGAGACTCATTTTATGGTCCCAGCCCAACTTGCGCTCGCTGAGAGCAGCGCATGTGCCAGGTGCCCTGAACCAGGGGGCGGACATGCTATCCAGAGACAAAATTCTCCCAGGAGAATGGGCTCTCAACCCGCTGACAATTCACTGGTTATGGAAAACCTTTGGCAAAGCGGAGATCAACCTCTTCGCCTCCAAGGAGAACGCGCACTGCCCTCTTTTCTTCACGAAAAGCATGGATGCGCTCGCCCAGAGCTGGCCGAGCCGTCCCTTATATGCCTTTCCCCCGATCGCGATGCTACCGCAGGTCATCAGTCGGGTCAGAGAGGAGAAAAACGCAGTGCTGCTGATAGCCCCACTCTGGAAGAACCAAACATGGTTTCCAGATCTGATGCAAATGCAATCTGCACCACGGCCGATTCCACTGAGGCCAGACCTCCTCAGTCAGGCCAACGGGATGATATTTCATCCCCGCCCCGATCTGTGGGCCCTTCATGCATGGCCCCTCAACGGGTTCCCAGGAACCTCACGAGCGGAGCACTAAAAACCATCGCTGAGGCGCGGGCGCCCTCCACGAGATGCTTATATGCCCAGAAATGGAAAGTGTTCAGTGTCTGGTGTAATGCCAAGGGCCTGAACCCTGAAACATGCGAGATTACGAACGTACTCGCTTTTCTACAAGGGCTTCTGGAGGCGGGCCGCGCCCCCTCCACGCTCAAAGTATATGTGGCGGCCATCACAGCATCACACGACCCCGTAATGGAACGTCTATTGGGAAGAAACGACCTAATTATTCGTTTCCTAAGGGGCGCTAGGAGGATGAACCCTTCACGCCCCCCCTCAGTGCCGATCTGGGACCTAGCTACTGTCCTAGACGCTCTTAAAGGGCCTCCGTTCGAACCACTCCGAACCGTGCACCTTAAACAGCTCTCGCTCAAGACTGCGCTCTTGCTGGCACTCGCCTCGGTCAAGAGAGTGGGCGACCTGCACGCGCTTTCGACAAGCGCTGCCTGCCTAGAATTCGGACCTAACGACTGCAGGGTCGTCCTTAGACCGAAACATGGGTATATTCCTAAAGTGCTCACCACTCCCTTCAGAGCACAGGTTATCTCCCTAACTGCGCTATCGTCCCCAGCAGACGAACACGACGCTAATCTACTCTGCCCCGTTAGGGCTCTCAGAGTGTATTTGGAGCGTTCTGCCCTATTCAGACAAACAGAACAACTGTTTGTATGCTTTGGCGGCCGTACGAAAGGTTCCGCCGTTTCAAAGCAGAGAATCTCTCACTGGATAGTTGAAGCTATAGCGCTGGCTTATGAAGCTAAGGGACTTCAATGCCCCTGGGGAGTCAAAGCACACTCCACCAGGAGTGTGGCTTCTTCCTGGGCATGGTCGAGCGGGATACCGATCGAGGATATTTGTGCGGCGGCAGGCTGGGCCTCACCGTCCACATTTATCAGGTTCTACAACCTACAGGTCCCGACACTGCATTCCAATGTACTATCAGCATGATGCTAGTTGAACTACGAGTTCGTATCTAGATTATGTATGTGCTTGTGTCACACTGAGCGCCTTCTAGCCGCTCTGTATTCTTTCCCACATATAAAGCTCGCCTCTGCCGGCTAGTTGGATGATAACTTTGCTTTTTTAGCTCAGGCACCTGCCTCTGGCTATCATAAGGCGAAGTTCAGCACGCACGGCGTTTTGCATGGTGTTCCCATAGCGTAAGCTACTTACGCAATAGGAGAGACCTCTCGAAAGGGAACGACTCGGTTACTAACGTAACCTCGGTTCCCTGAGAGGAGGGAACGAGTATTGCGTAAGCTGCCGTGCTTGTGCTTGGTTAGATCGCTTCAGTCGTTTTAACCTAAAGAACTCTCATGACGGGGCGCCCAATATATAGCTCTTGGCCACGCCCATCTTGGCGGGCTCTGACGCGCGCGGGCGCGAAGCGGGCTCATTGGTCGCGCATTCAGAGTCGCCCCGTCATTGGTTCGAGCAAGTTGCCGCAGCACAGCCAATGACCGAGCTGCCTTCGTTCATTGCTGTCAGCTGTGCAGCTGCAATGCGTTTTACATAAAGACTTCAATATTCTCGAGAAAAGGAGTTTTCCCATAGCGTAAGCTACTTACGCAATACTCGTTCCCTCCTCTCAGGGAACCGAGGTTACGTTAGTAACCGAGTCGTTTTTCTCTCTAAATCCTTGCGTCTCTTTCCAGGTTTTTTTTCACACGGATGCTTTAAAATGTAATTGTCTCGCCTCTTTTCACTTCTAATCTCTATTAGCAGTATTATCTAGTATTTTTTAAACAGGTAAATACAATATTCAAATGTCAAATGACAGAAACCACTTTGAAATAGTATCACTCATTGTTACAGTCATGAGCATTAGTTTCACTGTGTTTTGGTTTGGTTTTGTTCTGTTCCTGTTTGCCTGTTTTCCCGATCCTATCCTTGTTGACTTTTATGGTTACAGATTATGCCCTCGTTTGTTTCCATAGTGACCCATCAGTTTCAGGTGTGTCTAGTTTGGCATACTTTGTTCTAACCCTGTATTTGGTTCAAAAATACAGGGTTAGTATTTGGGTCAAAAATGCACTTGGACAAAAAAGAATATGCACATCATATGTGTATTTTTTTGTCCAAGTGCATTTTTTCCTTTTAAATTAATTTGATAAATTCATGACATATATCACATCGTTCTATAAAACCTATTTAGTTTCGATTACTTTTAGTACATTTAAATAATAAATATTATTTTATGTTTTGTTATCTTAAACCCCCAGAATATCAGGTACTGCAACTGTCCGAACTAATGAACAGACTTAAGAAAACGATTTAAAATTGTGTCTTAAAAATAAAAAATGTAAAACAAAATACTTTTATGAAACCTTTTATGTAAACTAGTTTTATAAATATCAGTAGTTTTAAAGCTGTTGAGATATTTGAAATACATTTGTATATTCTCAAATGTTGGCATAACGGCAAACATGGATCTTTTATTATGAATTGACAAGATAATAACAGTAAAGATGATGATACATCATTCAGAGGAGCGCGACTGATCCTTGTAGCAGAGTGAAAATGTTTGTAGATCTCTCTCAAATACTGGTAAAAACTAATTTTCTAGTTTCAAGTATGGGTAGATTGGTACACTTTCTATATATATATATATATATATATATATATATATATATATATATATATTGTAACAGGGTTTAAGATTTAGGGAAGAAGGAGGCGGGAACCGGCGAACATTCATACAATTTAATCATAAAATAAACAAATAGAAAACAAAAGTATAAGACAGCAGCCCCTCACGGACGACTGCTGGCCACACAAAACAGAAAGAAAACACAACATAAAATCAGGCCTGTTCCTCTCTCTATCTTCAGCGTCGTCGCTCCTCCTTTTATGCTTCCGCTCCTCTGTGAGAGATGCGAGACCGGTGCATCTCAGAGGTGTGTAGCGATTCTTAGCTCAAATAAAGGGAATATAATTTTAATAACTGATCATAGATATGATCATGAATCGCCTACAAATTATAATTTACCCTTAAAGGGAATGTTTTGCCAACATATCTGTATGGACAACTAAATACAACTGATTATAATCAATTATCCATACAGGGAGGCAAAAATAGATACATTTTCTATATCAATAATCAATCACAACGTGTTATAATTTAATATTAATACATCAATTGTCTACAATAAATCGAGTCTCAGGATAACTCTTAATGGAATTAATTTGTTATCGAATAATCTGTTTGTCCAGCAGACTGACCGTAGGATCTTTAATCAAATCTGAAGAGGAGTTATCCTTCTTATAGACTTTCAAGAAAGACTGTTTTTCTGGCCATGAAAAACAGCTTTCTCGTTTTATAAAAGAAAATACTATTTAAAGTATCAACAATTGTAAAGCTGTAGCTTTGACCGAACATTAAAGGGACTTCGTAATATGAGCAAGCGACAGAGTCAATAAATGAATGCAATGGATTTAATAAAGGAAAACTAAATATACTGGTGACTAAAATTATAATAGCGTTCTCTTGGTTCTTCGGAGCGCGCGTCGCCACAGGAAATTTAAATGTCCGTTGAAGGTAAAGTTTGCCAGATAATTCAGGCTAAGTTCATTTCATTCGTCGGTGGAAATGAACAAAGGAGAATATGAAAAGGGAAAACAAAAACTTAAAGAAAGAAAGAAACAAAAGAAAACAGAAGACGAAGACTGAAGAGACTGAAGAGGGTTCAAGAGGAGCTGAAGAGGGTTGAAGAGAGCGAGAAACCGCTGGTCGATTGCTTTAAAGAGGGTCCGAGTTCACACCTCCAGGGGTGAACTGACCAATCGACTTGGAGTTCTGTGAGCGGGAAAATTGTTCCTTTGTCTTGTCGAAGGCTCATTTGCATAGTTTATGAAGGGTGTCAGAATTCGTCATTTCGACTCCAGAAAGCTGTGCACAGAGAATCATACATTTTACTGTAATCTCCTGTACGTGACCAACTCAGTTAGACCGAGAGGATTACAATGATACCAAGAAAGACATGTAAAAGAATAGGAATTACAAAGCTACATCTTAATGCATAATTACAAGCACTTATAGTTCATTTAATGCTATGATAAAATCATAGTCATCCCAATATGACGTGGGTACGCAGGCAAGCATAAAGAGATATAGAATATATCTTAGTAATGTCTTTATATGAGGAAGTTAATAAAAAGGTTCATGTGTGTGTGTGTGGTATATGTGTGTGTCGTTGCGTAGAACACGCACATGCGGGGGGTTTGGAATTCCTTTGATGCGGACAGAGTGAGTAGGGAGGAGGGTGCGATGGTCTCTGGAGAGTATCGCAGAGTCGTAAATGATGTCCGAAAGCCATCTCACCCCAGACTTTCTGGTGCTAAGCTGGAGATTTAGATTGGCTGAGTCACAGGTTGCGAGCTTTAGGAATCTCAGCACAAATGTGTTCATTGCGTTCAGAATGAAAGAATCATGATTCTTGTTCATACGCTACAGTGTTCATACGCTACAGGTGTCATTCATTATCACATTATCGCGCCGTTCTCTCACGTCCCTTGGCCTCGTCCTGCTTGCCACATACCCCCATCGCCCGGGGGGTACACCCGAGACTGCACTCTACACCCCCCCCCCCCGGCAGCGGCTGCGATCCCTAGGGGGTATGGACCGACGAGCCGAGGGAAACGGAGACGGAAGCATGAGGAGCAAAAGATCCGAAAAAAATATTTTTATTTATTTTAAAAAAATGTAAAAATAAATCTTGGTCCGGTTCCCACAATGCGCTGTCATCTGGTCCCCCACCAGCTGGGCGATCTTCTCCGCGGTGCCTGGCGGTGGCGCTGGATAGCGCTCGGTGGACGGCTTGACATTCCTCCGCCTGGTGGACAGCAACGGCTCCTCGGTTTCAGGCAGCCGGCAGGAGTCCCCCGCTCCCTGCTCCTCCTCTTCATGGGGGACGGTAGCAGGCTCCGGCCCGCGGCGAGCGGTGGCGACTCCTCCGCTCCCTCCCGGCAACTCACTCCAGCGCACCGCGCTGCTCGATGGCAACGTGGATTCCCCACAGCGGAATCTCTGACAGCGCGTTCCTCCTTCTTCCCGGGTGTCGGCACCAATGTGGCCTCGCGCCGTTCTCTCACGTCCCTCTGCCTCGTCCTGCTCGCCACATTGTGTATATATATATATATATATATATATATACACACATATATATATATATATATATATATATATATATATATATATATACACACACACACACACATACATACATACATACAAATTGGTTGTACTAATTAGTATTGGTTGTACCAATTAACCAACTAATTGGTTGTCTGACAAAAAAAAGTCAAAAAACGAATTTAAACACTTTGAAATGTTATTTAACAACTCAAACTTGTTTAAACTCATTGTTCATGACTCAAAAATCTGTTTTTAAAGAGAAAATAAACCCTAAACCAACTTTTTTTAGTTAATGATCTGTAAGAATGGGGCTTTATTAGTACTGTTCATTGATTCGAGTAACTTTTTTGACATTTGTGTATAAAGTGTTTTAATTCTACAATATATGGTGTAAAAACATCTGAGTGCTGCCCTCTTCAGGTTGAACGGTGGCTACTGCAGTTGAATTTTCCTATTGAATGTTTGGGGTGGTTCGTGACGCAAGGGGTTGTTGGTGAGGTGGGCAAGTTCCATACAGACAGATGCGTCTCAGGTGCCGTCCCCCTCCGCTTGGCTCTGCCCACTTTTCCAGCATTTTTCAAATATTGCCAGTGGGTGGAGTCAGGCTCTGACCAGGGGTTTAGTTACCCTTTAAAAGATTTTTATTTGAAAGCTTTATTTGTCAATGACACATTTATCAGTTCTCGTTATTTTGATTTGTTAATAAAGACTGTTCATTTTGGATACTCTGATTCATTGTGCAATTTATACTGCCACATTACAGTTACAGTTTCAGTTACAGTTAATAAACATTTTTAATTAAGGCAACATGTTAAATAATACAGACACATACTGTAACTACAGTGATATTTAACATCCGTATTATTGCTGTGGAAATAATCAAGCTTTTGGGTTATTCATGGATTGTTGTAGTAATTTGTTAAGGTTTTTACACTTTTTAATGTCCTTTTAATGTTAGATGGTTGAAGGGTGAGGAGAATTGTCACAGTTGGTAGATCCGCTGTCTCATTCTGGTCTGGTGTGTTTGTGTTTGTGTGTGTGTGTGGGTGGTGATGGCGCAGTGGATAAGTCACATGCCTTTGGTGTGAGAGACCCGGGTTCAAATCCACTGTGAGACACCAATGTGTCCCTGAGCAAGACACTTAACCCCTGGTTGCTCCAGAGGCGTGCGACCTCTGACATATATAGCAATTGTTAGTCGCTTTGGATAAAAGCGTCAGCTAAATGAATGAATAAATGTAATTTAATGTGTGTGGGTCTTGTTACACTGATTGTTTCATGTGGGCGTTACCGCTGATTGTCATTATCAGCGTCGGCTGCAGATCATCTACCAGCTTATTTAATGCCCTGTCATTCGTCTATTGTTTGTCAGATCGTTGTCTGATGCTTCCTGTGTTCATGCTTGTTCCTCGTGTTTCCTGTTCTCTGGATACGGATTGCTTCACTCCCGTTCTCACCTCTGGTTCACCGTCATCACCTTCAGCCACCTCAGGATTGCCGGTCTCAGTCCCTGCGTCACACTCTCCTGCTGTCTGTGTTCCTGGTCTGACTCTCTCTCTCTCCCTGAGTGACTGCCTGCTTGCACTGAGTCCTGTATTTATGCATCTGACTGTTCTGAGTTTCCTGAGTGAAACATTGTTAATAAACACCTTTGCACTTGCTATTGCTTCCGTCCTGTTTATCATTACAATAATGTCATCTCATTGTGCCCAGTTTTTGAAAATGATTATTATTTATATTACGTTCATAGAGCGAACCTTTTGCTGATTGTTTACAGTTTAAAGGAAGTTACTCCCATAATTTGAGTAGAGGGTCATGGGGCGTAGGAAAAGGAGGATAGTGTTATCTTATATTAATTCCCAATTATTAAAATAAATTCCTGTGAGATCATTTGAGTTTGATTTTGTCATATTTACACCAATTTTTGTGTATCCTGTAAATTAATGTGATGTCCTAATGTAGAGGTGAGGACAGGTGAACGAAACGTCGCCGATCAGTTAGTGATTTCCTTTCTGAATATAAATGAGCTTTTTAAAGGGTACAGCTCTGATCTGGGCCTGCAGAAATTATTTAACAAGGATAATGTACACTTGGTGTCACGGTTCATAGATTCACTGTCTCTCTCTCATCCACGTGCTGTTGTTAATTGTTGTCTGTGGGCGTGGTCTCTGATCACCGCTGATTACAGCACCAGCTGTCACTACTTGTTTGTCCCTATATATTGTGCAGTAATCAGTATCTCTGTTGTCAGATCGTTGTGGTTCTCCCCGTGTGTTTTCCTGTGCCGTGCCTGCCTTTCCTGGACTGTGGATTGGTTTCGTTCATCGTCGTTTGTTCTCCGTTGTGGATACCTGCACTACCATCTGTTTCACCACGCACTGAGGATTCACGGGATCACCGAGCACCACCACCTTGTTGCCTACCTGAGTCCCTGCGTCACATTCCAGCGAGTTTGTGTCCGTCTGACCTGCACCTGTTATCTTGCCTCTCTAATAAATGAGTTAACTTGCTTTTGCATCCTGCTTCATTACTGTTACGGAACGATCTGACCATCATCATAGATGCAGCCAGTTCAACCAGCTGGGACGAGTTCGCTTCCCGCAGCATCGCACGCATGGATCACCAGGAGGAGAGTATCGCTAATACAGGTCGGGCGGTCCAAAGCTCTAGTGGCGCAGGAGACCGAGCTCACCCAACAGGTACTACATCTGAGGGGTCCCACTGCGCCACCCACACCGCCAGTTCAACCCATTCCACCAGAGCCGCCACTACAGCATGAGCCACGCCTACCCGTACCAGAGGGCTATTCAGGTGAGCCTGAATATTGCAGAGCTTTCCTTACCAGGTGTTCCATGCACTTTTCACTACAGCCACGGACTTTCTGCCAGGAACAGGCTAAGGTGGCGTTCGTGCTCACGTTGCTTTCGGGTAAGGCGGCTCTCTGGGGAACGGCGGTGTGGGAAAACCAAGACCCATGCTGCACCTCGTTCCAGGCACTCTCCGAGGAGATGAGGAGGGTCTTCGATCGTGCGGTGGCGGGTAGGGAGGCGGCCAGACTACTCGCCGATCTCCGCCAGGGAGACTGCTCGGTGTCGGAATATTCCATCCAGTTCCGCACCCTGGAACCAGAGTGCCATTGGAACGAGGAGGCGCAGTGGGACAGAGGCGGAGATCCCAGGGTCTTTGCCTCTACTGTGGCAAGGCGGGCCACTTCATCCACTCCTGCCCGGTAAAAGACCAAGCCCAGTAGTAACTATGAGGCTACTATCGGGTGGGATCTCCGCCGAGAAGACCTCATCATCATCGACACTCCTCCCGGTAAGACTTAGGTGGGCAACCAACACCCACGACACTAGGGCTTTACTGGATTCGGGTGCTGAAGGTAATTTTATGGACTCTAAACTGGCTAACCAACTTCAGATTCCCATCTCCCCTCTCACCCACAAGATATCCGTCACTGCCCTTAATGGCCAGGAACTTCCTATAATTTCTCATGCCACTAAACCCATTACACTCATCACGTCTGGCAATCACACAGAGGCTATAACTTTTTTCCTCATGGACTCACCACTGGCACCCATAGTTCTGGGTCACCCCTGGCTCACCCGACACAACCCGAGAGTCGATTGGGGTCACAGTTCGGTGTCCGCTTGGAGTAATTGGTGTCATGAGTCATGTCTTTTGTCTGCGTGCTTGTCGGTACCTGTTTCTATGTTCCAGGAGGAGACAATGAATCTGTCTAATGTGCCCGAGGAGTACCAGGACCTGAGGGAAGTGTTCAGTAAGTCCGGTGCTGCTACTCTTCCTCTGCATCGTCCGTATGACTGTGCTATAGACTTAGTACCGGGTAAGTCTCCGCCTAAAGGCAAGTTATATTCACTTTCTGTTCCAGAGAGGGAGGCTATGGAGAAATATATTTCTGATTCTCTAGCTTCCAGGTTCACTCGTCCTTCCTCATCTCCTGCGGGGGCGGGGTTCTTTTTTGTGGGGAAGAAGGATGGGTCTCTGCGACCGTGTATTGATTACCGAGGGCTGAACAACATCACGGTAAAGAATACTTATCTTTTGCCGCTGATGTCTTCGGCCTTCGAGCGGTTGCAGGGAGCATCCGTCTTCACAAAATTGGATTTACGTAACGCTTATCATTTGGTCCGCATAAGGAAGGGTGATGAATGGAAAACTGCGTTTAACACCCCCAGGGGTCACTTTGAATACTTTGTCATGCCTTTCGGGCTGTCCAACTCGCCATCGGTTTTCCAGGCACTCGTCAATGACGTGCTGAGAGATATGGTTGATGAGTTCATATATGTTTACCCGGATGACATATTGATTTTTTCATCTTCTCTCCCGGAACACGTGCAGCACGTCAGACGAGCAAAGGTTGCTAGAGAATGGGCTTTTTGTCAAGGCGGAGAAATGCGTTTTTCATGCACAGTCTGTTCCTTTCCTAGGGTAGGCCTACATCGTTTCGTCTGAGGGAGTAAGTATGGATCCTGACAAGGCTGTGATAGATTAGCCAAGTCCAGATTCCCGTAAGGCCCTACAGAGGTTTCTGGGGTTTGCCAATTTTTATCGGCGTTTTATTCGCAATTTCAGCCAACTAGCCGCACCCCTGACTGCCTTGACCTCCCCCAGAACGACGTTCAGGTGGTCCGATACAGCCGAGGCTGTATTCGCTAAAATGAAAAGTCGCTTTGTTTCGGCTCTCATCCTCGTTGCCCCTGATACTTCACGTCAGTTCGTGGTGGAGGTCGACCATCAGAGGTGGGGGTAGGAGCAGTTCTTTCCCAACGTTCTTCCACAGATGACAAGATGCATCCTTGCGCGTTTTTGTCCCATCGTCTATCACCTGCTGAACGTAACTATGACATTGGTAACAGAGAGTTGTTGGCAGTCAAGTTAGCGTTGGAAGAATGGCGTCAATGGTTAGAAGGGTCAGGGGTACCTTTTATCGTGTGGGCCGATCACAAGAACCTTGAATATATCAGAACTGCCAAAAGACTCAACTCTAGGCAGGCTCGGTGGGCACTTTTTTTCGGACGTTTTGATTTTTCCTTTTTGTACCGCCCGGGTTCCAAGAACATCAAACCCGACTCATTATCTCGTATTTTTGACCAATCCGAACGCCCGTCCACTCCCGAGTGCATTTTACCCGAGACCGTATTTGTCTCCACACTCAGATGGGAGGTCGAATCGAAGGCCTTGTCGGCCTTAGAAGGGGTAAAGCCTCCGCCCGATTAACCCACCGAATCATTTGTTTGTACCAGAGGAGTGTCGGTCCGACATTATTCAGTCGGGACATTGTTCCATCATAGCGTCATCCAGGTGTTAACCGTACCAGCTTTTTGGTAAGACAACGATTCTGGTGGCCATTAATGGCTCGTGACATCCGCAGTTTTGTTTTGGCTTGTTCGATTTGTGCCACTGGTAAGACTTCCAATCGTCCCCCTGATGGGTTACTCCAACCGCTGTCAGTCCCTTCGAGACCCTGGTCCCACATCGCGCTAGATTTTATTAACGCCCTCCGCCGTTAATACTGGGGGCGAGTGTCAGTCTGTCCTCAGGGTTTCATCCCCAGAGCAACGGTCAAACCGAAATAGCCAACCAGGATTTGGAGAGAGTGTTACGATGTTGGGTCTCCAAGAATCCTTCCTCCTGGAGTCAACAACTCTCAATGGTGGAGTACCCCCACAATTCGTTACCAGTCTCATCCACGGGCCTCTCTCCGTTTAAATGTAGTTTAGGTTACCAGCCACCAGTTTTTCCCAGTATGGAATCCGAAGTCGCGGTCCCCTCCACTCACGCTTTCGTCCAGAGGTGCCGCCACACTTGGAACAGAGCCCGCGAGACTCTTCTCCAAGTGGGGGCGCGCACCAAGGCTAAGGCCGATCGCCACAGGTCGAAGCCTCCCGTATACGTCGTTGGTCAAAAAGTGTGGCTTTCAACTAAGAACATTCCTCTCCGATCCGTATCTAATAAGCTTGCGCCTAAATTTATTGGCCCGTTTACTGTCACCAAGATTATAAGTCCGGTAGCAGTCCGACTCAAACTTCCTCCTGCGTACAGGAGAATACATCCCGCCTTCCATGTTTCTAAAATAAAGCCCGTGTTTCATGCACGCATTAATCCGCCTGTCCAGGTTCCCCACCCCCGCCGCGACTCGTAGACGGGGAACCAACTTATTCGGTAAATCGTATTCTGGACTTGAGAAGGAGGGGACGCGGATTCCAGTACTTGGTGGACTGGGAAGGTTACGGTCCGGAGGAGAGAAGTTGGGTACCTGCTAGGGACATATTGGATCACTCCCTGATCGATGATTACAATCGGCAGGTAAGTCCGTTGGGGAACGCCAGGAGGCGTTCCTATGGAAGGGGGTACTGTCACGGTTCATAGATTCACTGTCTCTCTCTACCTGCACTACCATCTGTTTCACCAAGCACTGAGGATTCATGGGATCACCGAGCACCACCACCTTGTTGCCTACCTGAGTCCCTGCGTCACATTCCAGCGAGTTTGTGTCCGTCTGACCTGCACCTGTTATCTTGCCTCTCTAATAAATGAGTTAACTTGCTTTTGCATCCTGCTTCATTACTGTTACACTTGGTCTACACTAGGGTTGGGTATCGCATGAATTTTAACGATTCCGATTTGATTCTGCTTATTGATTGCTAATTTCAATTCATATATAAGGTAAAAAAATCAAATAAAAAAAAACGTAGATATAATTTACATTTATTCCAAGTCCTATTGCAAAACATTTAATTGTGGCTGAATACCATGAACAAAAAATTACAGGCTAAAGATCACTTAAGTTTAAAATCCTAAATATATGGTTTAAAAATACAATAAAAACAAGCCTAACTAATATAAATTTCAAGCATTATTAAAGACAAGTGAACTCTCAGAAATGTAAAAAGAACAAATAAAAAATTAGCAATAGCAAAAATAAATACAACTGAACAAAGATATGATTAAAATACTTTTCCACATTAGTTTTCCACAACTCTATTTTTCAGATAAGACAGTGATGATGGACAGCGAAATGCTATTCAGCCATATCTAGACTCCTCGTCTCTGTGCTTTCCTGTAGCTCAAACAGTTGGGCGTTGGCGCTTGCATGGGTTCGATTCCCAGGGAAAGCAAGACCTGATAAGAATGTAAAATGTGTACCTTGAAATGCAATGTAAGTCGCTCTGGATAAAAGCGTCTGCCAAAATTAAAAAAAATTAAAAATTCTTGAAGGCCAATTACCATCTGGAACTGAGGAACCATGTTCATCAGCAAACTCACAAACAACAAGTGTTTGCAATACAGCTGATCAGCTTCACAACATCTCTAAGAAATAAAGAAACCTCACCTCACCTGTGTTGTTTGAAAAACTTTTTTGTACCAGGTATTTGTCTTTCCTTTTTACACTCGATACATGTGGATAAAGCTCTACAGATAATCATACATCCCTGTCAGAACTGATTCAACTATAAACTATTTGAGAATATTTCATTGTGAGTATCAGTGACTGTGTGACTCTCAGAGTGATGATTTACCTCAATATCTCCAGTTTACAGTGAGGATCTTTCAGTACATCAGAGAGCAGATTCACTCCTGATGTTCCTAGATTATTTCCAGACAGATCCAGTTCTCTCAGGTGTGAGGGGTTTGATCTCAGAGCTGAAGCCAGAGCAGCACAACCTTCATCTGTCACTCCACAATTACTCAACCTGTAGAGAACAAAGACAATCTTAATTTCAGGATCTACAACTCAGATAAGCAGGAGCTTCAAAATCAGAAAGAAGGACTTAATCCATGACACAATTAACAGATCCAGTCTAGAAACCCACTTCTACATGGTGCTTGAAGAGGTTAATTTCAATATCATTAACATTTTAGAATCTTTTCATTTGTTTTATGCGATTATGACAAAATCCTCAAAACAAACCATTACATACATTCAAATCAATGGTTTATGTCCAATTATTTTTTGTTTGGTAAGCAGTGGTGTAATAAGCGGAGTAATTCCCACTTTTCATCGGTATGCAAATGATATATACAACTATTATTACTTAATATCAGGATGGACAGAGAGATGCTATTCAGCCATATCTAGACTCCTCGTCTCTGAAGGCCGATAATCACCTGTATTGTGTGAAAAGATTTTTGTAAAAGGTGTTTGTCTTTCCTTTTAACCCTCGATACATGTGGATAAAACTCTACAGATGATCCTACATCCCTGTCAGAACTGATACAACTATAAACTATTTGAGAATATTTCATTGTGAGTATCAGTGAGTGTGTGACCCTCAGAGAGATGATTTACCTCAGTGTCTCCAGTTTACAGTGAGGATCTTTCAGTACATCAGAGAGCAGATTCACTCCTGATGCTTCTAGATTATTTAATGACAGATCCAGTTCTCTCAGGTGTGAGGGGTTTGGTTTCAGAGCTGAAGCCAGAGCAGCACAACCTTCATCTGTCACTCCACAATACCTCAACCTGTAGAAAACAATGACACTCTTTAGTCTCTCAGTTCAGGATCTACAGATCAGATAAGCAGGATTGAGTACTGCAAAATCCTCAACACATCTGAATATGAATAACGTTCCAGAAAAAAAGTACTGAAAAACTTCCGTAAGATATTAATAGGGTAATATTGTACATGTTAATTATTCTTTGTATATTTATATTTTTTACTGACTTAACTGCAGATTTCCTATATCCACCCTTTTCCTAACGAGCCTACTGTGTTTTAGATATTGGAGGCACTTCCAGTTTTTGGAAGTGCCTCCGGTTGAATTCCACTGTAGTTGAAGAATTTATGCAGCTGATATGGAGTTAACTATCTTCAAATATTTGATTAGCATAATCTGTCATGATAATCTATAAATTGCTCTTTTGGGAACAGTTGTAAGATGCCTGCAGAGTGACATGCTATTGAATTTGTGTTGCATGCTGTTTTGCAATACATTTGAAAATACGACAACTTGAGCAGACTCCCAAATGTGCTCTACTACAACTACTCTTCCTCTTCTCATGGACTCACCCCCTTTGTTGCATGTTCTCGGGGGCGGGGTTTATGTCCCTATCAGTTGTTTGTTGAAGTCCTTAAAAAACTACTTCTTTTAAAGCAAATATCTCCCTTTACTTTGAACTTTGAGAGTTGTAACTTTGCAGATGTTGTTTATGCTCAAACAGCAACATTACACACTAACTAAAGTTAGAAAATGTTATTCATGAATCAACCATTTCATGCTTTTACACTTTTAAATGTCTAATTTAATGCTTTAATGCTTTTAAGTGTCCTTTTAATGTTTGAAGGGTGAGGAGAATAATGTCATCTCATTGTGCCCAGTTTTTGAAAAGCTTATTATTTATATTACGTTCATTTAGCAAACCTTTTGCTGATTGTTTACTTTACAGTTTAAAGGAAGTTACTCCATAAATCGAGCAAATGATCATGGGGCGTAGGAAAAGGTGGATAGCCGTGTTATCTTATATTACTTCTCAATTATTAAGATAAATTCCTGTGAGATCATTTCATTGCACCGTGAGTTTGATTCTGTCATATTTCCACCTCATTTTGTGTATCCTGTGAGTTAATGTCCTAAATGTAGAGGTGAAGACAGGCGAACGAAACGTCAACGTTTAGTTAGTGATTTCCTTTCTGAATATTAACAGGGCTTGACATTAACTTTTTGAGGCACTTGTCCTTCGGACAAGTAAATTTATGTTTCACTTGTCCATGCACAAAAGTCACTTGTCCGGGTAAAGATTTATAATTTTATCTAGGGCTGCACGATTTGGGGACAATGTAATATTCCTATTATTGAGATCAATATTGCGGTTGTGATATGCAATTGCGATATAATAAACAAATGGTTTCATGAGTCAACTTGTTTGGTTCTAAACCAAATGCACACACAGATTAGTGATAATTCTGAAATTAGCAATAACAACTAAATGATTGATAACACCTATAATGATCAATAAGCCATTGATGTTTGGATAAAAATGAACTGTCTAACAGGTAGGACATATACAGAAATTGAATAAAGTTATCAAACAGTCTGCGCAGCATAAATTATAAATTATATATAGACTACTCCTTATTAAAGCTACACAAGTTATTTAGTCAAGAGCAGTGAGTAATTTTCTCTGTTCCCTTTGTTCTTTCATTAACTTTACTGACAGAACACTTTATTGGTAGCTGGCCCTTTAAGAGCAGCCGCTGTGGACAGAGACGCGGATCTCACACGCGCCTCATTCTCTCACGAGTCACAACTCTTTATGTCCATCATAAGACTGCTCTTGTGTTATGAAGATACTCGACAAATGACATTTTGGCTTAATTGTGTGTGTTGATGTTCGTTCAAGCGCGAAAGAGAACTGTATTCTGGCGCGCGGTCTGTGCATGCGCATCATACTGGTGCGCGTCTTTCTGCGAGTCACATTCAGGACATTCACAGGCCATTCACATTCAGGACATGTCTTCGTTTCAAATCTGTAAAATTAAATCTGTAAAATAGACGTAACGAGTGGCACATAACGTGAAGTAACATGGCATTTTATTTTGTTTGAAATTTAACTTGTCCGGTCGGACAACTAATTTTCTCTTCTACTTGTCCTACAAAAAATCCACTTGTCCCGGACAAGCGGACAAGCCTTAATGTCGAGCCCTGTATTAATGAGCTTTTTTAAGGGTAAACACAGCACTGATCTAGGCCTGCAGTAACTAGGTTAAACACTCCTGATTTATTTGATCAGCAGCCATGTAACAGGATAATGTACAGTTGGTCTACAATTTTCCACATTAGTTTGCAAATGATACACAAATCCATTTTTTCAGATAAGACAGTGATGATGGACAGGGGCTTTTCCTCGTCTCTGAAAGCCATTAACCATCTGGAACTGAGGAACCATGTTCAACAGAAAACTCATGTGATGGATTTTTTAATGAATAAAATTGTAAACTGTATATCAAACTAATCATGACTGTAACATCTAACATTCTAACACTCTGAAACACGATGTACTAAGACATTCTGTTGGCTTAAATGTATGTGTGCCCTTTAACGAAAACTTGTGACTTTGAGTGTGTGTGTGTGTGTGTGTGTGTGTGTGTGTGTGTGTGTGTGTGTGTGTGTGTGTGTGTGTGTGTGTGTGTGTGTGTGTAGATTCAGAGTAAAATTATTTACGTGTCTTAGAGGAAGGGCATTAAAGTAGATTGTGTTGCGGGACCTTTGTGCATTCTCCTTTCTACAACCAACTCAGCTTTACTTTCACAGTTCAGTTCTTCCTGAACACGGGTGAAGATGCGTCTGTTAACCGTGAGCGTCTCTGTTCTGCTGGTGCTGTTCTTTTCATGCACCACGTCTAAAGTTGTTGACACATTCAGTAAATGTGATTACTTTTTTAAAAGAATGTCTCCGGTTATGTGTGTTTGATGGTGTGTGTTTGTATCACAAACACACATGATGTGTGTTTGTGTCTCCGTGTTTGATGGTGGGATTCTCAATGGAATTTGTCTGAGATCCTCCGGCCTTGCTTCTACTTGGGAGATGCTCTGGAGAACTGCTCTGGGATCTCCTGGCCGTGATTAAAGGGGTGGTAAAACGCATTTTTTCGAAGGCTTGATTGTGTTTGTGGGGTGCACTGTAACATGTGTTCATGCTTCGTTTTTTAAAAATTGCATTATTTTTCATATATTTTACCTTTATTCTACACTAGTCTGCCCCTCCTTGTAAAAACGGTCCGATGGTTTCCTGGTTCTATGAAGCCAGTCCCTCAAAACTACGCAATGGGCTCAGATTGGTTAGCTGGCCCAGTGTGTTGTGATTCGCTAACCGTCTAGTGCACATTTTCCGGAAACGTCACACCCCTTACCTTTAACGATAGTTTGTGCTTTGGTGTATTATAAACAATGGCGTCAATAAAACCAATCGGACCCGGGGAAACGTTAGTGAAGATGATCGAGCAGAACCTGTTCAAGAACGGCTGTTAAACGACGTTTCAGAAAGGTTTTTTTTTTTTTGTTCTCTCATTACTTTGGATACGCTGTTATTTAACTGTACTAATTATTATAGAATTACAAAAAAATAAGCTTCATAAACAAGAATTTCATGTAATCGTTCTAACAATTTATACTACAGTCCTCAAAGGGATTTTTTTGAGTAAAGACTGCGGATCTATAGTGATCGTTTCTGACTGTATGCCACCGTTACTTTTGTATTTTTAGAACGATTGTAGACAAATATCTGTCGACAGAACTATTAACCCAAAACGAACACTAAACATTGGCTTTACTACAGTAGCCAAATCAAACACAGAACCATGTTTAGCATGCCTGTAGATAAACAAGCCTGTAGATAAACATAAAAGCTCTAATCAAAGAATAATTTACACTAATTCCAAGTTCGCTGTTGAGATTAAAAAAAAGTTTGTAACGTTAGGTGTTTGTCAGATAACGTTAAGTATTAAAGAGAATTTAACAAACCAGCAGAGCCAAACAGCGTTGTCATTTGTTTACTTCCTCGCTACAACGTACAATTAACAATACAAACTACAGGAAAACACATCGACGAAAAATAAATCATACTTACAGGTTGTGGCCCGTATACAAAAGCTTCTGTTTTTAAAGTTGTAACTGCTCCATCTTTCAGAACAAGCCGATGTGCGAATCCTGCATTGAACTCGCCACGATTGTGGAAGCTTTCCTCCGTAAAATTTTCAGCACAGAGAGCGAGATTTGGGTCATAATTATGAGGGACCGAGTTAAAAATAAATTTTAACCATTGATCCTTAACTCCCTCGTCCCTAGGAAGGCTGAACAAAGTGGACCTGCCACCGGGATGAAAATAACAGCAGCGTTTCGACGGCATTGCAACAACTCATCTCCAAAACAGCAATATAAAATGGCCTCGCCCCACTTATTAAGTATTCTCGGAGGGGTTTATGTAAATAATGGGGTTTACTGACGTCAGCAACCCTGGAGGAATGTCGTGTAGTCCAAAACCGACTGTTTGCTGTAGTCCTTAGAAATTGAATTTTTTAAAAGCAAATATCTCCCTTTGCTTTGAACTTTGAGCTCTATAACTTTGCAGATGTCTTTTATGCTCAAACAGCAACATCTCACACTAGCTAAAGTTAGAAAAGTGAAATCGTGTTTTACCACCCCTTTAAAGCATTTAAAGACATTTGCTGAAGTCTGTCTGTTGATTATTTCTGCAGCAAGTTAGTTAGTTACGGACAAGTTATTTAACAAAACACTAGAGACCTTACTACCAAGTGATAGAGTGGAGCGAGTTAGGAACACTAGAGACCTTATTCCCAAGTGATAGTGTTCAATAAGGGGCGAGACGCCGTTCGACTCTTTGTGAGACTCTTAAGGGGGTCGCACCCCGGACGAGAAGCGGAGCGTCTAGGACAACTCGAGGTATCGCACACCGGACGCGCACTTCATCAGTTTACAGCCAGCAATATTGTTATGTTTAAGGACATTACGGAATTAAGATAATGTCTGTAAATGGTAAATGGACTGCATTTATATAGCGCTTTCACAGACCGAATGGCCACCAAAGCGCTTTACATATTTGCCTCACATTCACCCATCACATTCACCCATTCATACACACATTCATACACCGACGGCGGTGTCAGCTATGCAAGGCGCCACCCAGCTCGTCGGGAGCAGTTGGGGTTAGGTGTCTTGCTCATGGACACCTCGACACTTGGTCAGGTGGAACCGGGTATTGAACCACCAACCTTTCGGTTTGTAGACAACCTACATGAACCACTGAGCCACTGCCGCCCCTGTACTATGTAATGATTGTACTGTACAATTAAATACAATCGTTGCTAAGTCTGCAGTCTGAACACACTTTACCTCAGAGCGTCCGTTAACTGAATGAATTGAGAATCTCATCTGAAAATCCGATAACATCAGCAATTTTCATTCAAGCAGCTGATTTCTGTAAATGAATGTAAAACTAAATGTATATTGCAGCACAGGGTGAAGTCAGTATATACATTAACGACGATATGAGAGAAATAAATGTAAATTTAATATAAAACTATGTAAATGGCGCTGTGTGGCGCAGCAGGATTTTGAACAAGGTCCTGAGCCGTAGCTGGGCGCCGCGGACAGACGCCAAATGGCGCCGCCGGTGTGTGTACACTCATAGAGAATAATATGTTCGAATTTTAAAGACATGGCGCTGCGCGTCAACCCGCGCTTTCAGAGGTAACTCAACTGAGTATGATATTTTCAGGTGTCAAGGAAAACCGGTTCAACCTAAGTCAGAAGCGTAGGGCAAAAATCTACGACACTCACAAACCACACGTGTTTGCAAAACACCTTACAAGCTTCACAACATCTCTAAGAAATAAAGAGACTCACCTGTATTGTGTGAAAAATATTTTTGTAAAAGGTATTTGTCTTTCCTTTTTACACTCGGTACATGTGGATAAAACTCTACAGATAATCCTACATCCCTGTCAGAACTGATACAACTATAAACTATTTGAGAATATTTCATTGTGAGTATCAGTGAGTGTGTGACTCTCAGAGAGATGATTTACCTCAGTGTCTCCAGTTTACAGTGAGGATCTTTCAGTACATCAGAGAGCAGATTCACTCCTGATGCTTCTAGATTATTTCCAGACAGTCTCAGTTCTCTCAGGTGTGAGGGGTTTGATCTCAGAGCTGAAGCCAGAGCAGCACAACCTTCATCTGTCACACCACAATTACTCAACCTGTAGAGAACAATAAAGTGTAAATAATAAAGAGTAAATAATCCTTATCCATCAGTTTGACTGAACGAGCTGTGAAATTTCAATAATGATCTATTTTCAGATGTCAAGAGAAAAATGTGACGTGGTATGACAAGAAAATCTGTGGCAACGGCTCTTTTCAGTCTCTGCATTCTTTTCCTCCGTCTTATTAATGTTGGGGTTGGGGGTTGGGGGGGTTGGGGGTTGGGTTGTTGGGGGGGGGGGGGGTTGTATTAACAGTCTGAAAAAGACAATATATATTGCGCATTTGTGATCTGCTCTCCTGAATTACTTTAAGATATATCCCAAAAATATATTTTTTGCAAAAATGCATTAAGAATCTATTGTTTTTCTCTCCAAATCCTTGCGTCTCTTTCCAGGTTTGTTTTCACACGGATGCTTTAAAATTTTATTGTCTCGCCCTTTTCACTTCTAATCTGTATTAGCAGTATTATCTAGTATTTTTTTAAGCAGGTAAATACAATATTCTTATGTCAAATGACAGAAACCACTTTGAAATAGTATCACTCATTGTTAATGTCATGAGCATTAGTTTCACTGTGTTTTGGTTAGGTTCTGTTCTGTTCGCCTATGTTCCCCATCCTATCCTTGTTGACTTTTATGGTTAACGATTATGCCTTCATTTGTTTCCATAGTTACCCATCAGTTTCAGCTTAGTCTAATTTGGCTTTTGTGACGATCGGGAGCTGTAGTGCCCTCGAGAGCCTCTGGAGGACACTCTCTCTTTATGTTATGTTTCATTATGGACTCATTATGTTTTATTATGTTCAGCTGTGTTTCATTATTGGTTATTGAGTTCCTGATTTAAGCCCTGTGTTTCTGCCCTGTCTTTGTGAGTTGTTATATGTTTCAGGATTAACGTGAGTGTGGGTCGTTCCCTGTGTAAAGTTTTCTTGTTCCACGTTCTGAGTCTCTGTTTGAGTTTATAGTTTGTTTAAATAAAGCGTGTACACTGCGTTTGGATCCAGCCTCATATCTGCCTTCACCGCATCGCGTTACAGAACAACTCACCATGAAATGGATCCAGCAGTTGTCAGCAACCGGGCTCTGGGAGAATACCTGTCGACGTTATTGCAAGAGGGCCAGTCCGTCCAAAGGTACGCGAAGGATTTTCTGTCCATTTGCCATCTGGGAGCGCTAGATGAGATCCAGCTCATGGACCTGTTTTGGAACGGGCTGGATTATAAGATCGCTCGATGGATGCCTAGGGATCTTACTGAATGGACTCTTGACCGGTATATTGCTCAGGCTTGCTCCTTGGATGATCTCTTCTCGATTACGGGCTTGTTCTACTCGACACCTCCTGGGCTCTCGTCGCCTCTCGTTAGCCCAACCGAGGCCGCGCTTCACGTGAGCCCCGACGAGCATGCATTTCACGTGAGCCCCGACGAGCATGCATTTCACGTGAGCCCCGACGAGCATGCATTTCAAGTGAGCCCCGACGAGCCCGCGCCTCATGTGAGTCAAGTGCATCGTCCAGTGACTCAAGTGCATCGTCCAGTGAATCAAGTGAACCGAATCCCGAGTCGAGCAAACCGAATCCCGAGTCGAGCGAGTCAAGTGAGTCTACTGAGTCAAGTGAGTCTACTGAGTCAAGTGAGTTTACTGAGTCAAGTCCAGTGAAGCGCTGTCGCAGAAGGAGGACTTGCTCGGCTCATCAGGCTCCAGTGGGCGTTCCCAGGCGCCTCGCCCTGCCGGCCCCGCCTCTGCGCCTCGCCCTGCCTGCGCCCTTCAAGCTCCGGGAGGCCTTTCCTGAACCCGTGGATTTCCCCAAGTATTTTTTTGGGGGGGGCCAAGGGTCCGGTGAAGTGACCATGAAGGCTGCGCCGCCATGGTCGCCTGCAGGGACCTCACCAACCTGGCCTTCGTCTCATCCTGCTCCGCCCTGGCCTTCGTCTCATCCTGCTCCGCCCTGGTCTTCGCCTCGTCCTGCTCCGCCCTGGCCTTCGCCTCGTCCTGCTCCGCCCTGGCCTTCGCCTCGTCCTGCTCCGCCCTGGCCTTCGCCTCGTCCTGCTCCGCCCTGGCCTTCGCCTCGTCCTGCTCCGCCCTGGCCTTCGCCTCGTCCTGCTCCGCCCTGGCCTTCGCCTCGTCCTGCTCCGCCCTGGCCTTCGCCTCGTCCTGCTCCGCCCTGGCCTTCGCCTCGTCCTGCTCCGCCCTGGCCTTCGCCTCGTCCTGCTCCGCCCTGGCCTTCGCCTCGTCCTGCTCCGCCCTGGTCTCCGTCTGAGTCTGCTCCGTCCTGGTACCCTTCCAAGTGTGTTCCACCCTGGTTGCCTTCCAAGTGTGCTTCCCCATGGTCTCTTGCCCTGCTATGGTCTCCAGGCCCCAGGTCTCTCCATGGGCCTGACCTCCTGCCTCTCCATGGGCCTGGCCCTCCATCCCAGCCCCCGTTGACCTCCCCCCGGAGCTCTTAGGAGCGTCTGGAAGCCGCTCCTTAGAGGGGGGGTTATGTGACAATCGGCAGCTGTAGTGCCCTCGAGAGCCTCTGGAGGACACTCTCTCTTTCTGTTATGTTTCATTATGGACTCATTATGTTTTATTATGTTCAGCTGTGTTTCATTATTGGTTATTGAGTTCCTGATTTAAGCCCTGTGTTTCTGCCCTGTCTTTGTGAGTTGTTATATGTTTCAGGATTAACGTGAGTGTGGGTCGTTCCCAGTGTAAAGTTTTCTTGTTCCACGTTCTGAGTCTCTGTTAGTTTGTTTAAATAAAGCGTGTACACTGCGTTTGGATCCAGCCTCATATCTGCCTTCACCGCATCGCGTTACAGCTTTCTTTGTTTTAACCCTGTATTTGGGTCGATGATATAATGTGCATATTTTTTTGTCCAAGTACATTTTTTCGTTTTAATTTAATTTGATAAATTCATGACATAAATCACATCATTCTATAAAACCTATTTAGTTTCAATTAAATTTAGTACATTTAAATAATAAATATTATTTTACGTTTTGTTATCTTAAACCTCCAGAATGTCAGGTTGTGCAACTATCCGAACTAACGAACAGACTTAAGAAAACTATTTAAAATTGTGTCTTAATAATAAAAAATGTAAAACAAAATACTATGTTATAATTTTTTATTTGAAACCTTTTATGTAAACAAATTTGATAAATATCAGTAGTTTTAAAACATTTGTCCAACAATTTGTATATTCTCAAATGTCAGGGTGACACAACTGTAAGGATGGCTCTTTTTATTATGAATTGACAAGATAATAACAGTAAAGATGATAATACATCATCCAGAGGAGCGCGCCTGATCCTTGTGGCAGAGTGAAAATATTTGTAGATCTCTCTCAAATACTGGTAAAATCTAATTTTCTAGTTTCAAGTATGGGTAGATTGGTACACTTTCCATGTCAGGTTGTACAACAACAGCATTATATATATATATACACACACAAACTAATTAGTTGTACCGTCTGACATATAAAAAAAGTTAAAAAAAATGTATTTAAACACTTTGAAATGTTATTTAACAACTCAAACTTTGACTCAAAAATATGTATTACATCAGTTTATAAAATATTTTTATTTGGAAGCTTTATTTGTCAATAACAGATCTATCAGTTATCGTTTTTGCTTATGCTCTCTTGTGTGTTTATTTTGATTTTTTAATAAAGACTGTTCATTTTGGATACTCCTTTGTTTCATTGTGCAATTTATTCTGCCACGTTACAGTTTCAGTTACAGTTACTGAACATTTTTGATTAAGGCAACGTGTTACATAATACAGACACATACTGTAACTACGGTGATATTTAACATCCGTATTATTGCTGCGGAAATAATCAAGCTTTTGGGTTATTCACAGTTTGTTGTAGTAATTTGTTAATGCTTTTACACTTTTTAATGTCCTTGTAATGTTCGATGGTTGAAGGGTGAGGAGAATAATGTCATCTCATTGTGCCCAGTTTTTGAAAATGCTTAATATTTATATTGCGTTCATAGAGCGAACCTTTTGCTGATTGTTTACAGTTTAAAGGAAGTTACTCCCATAATTTGAGCGAAGGGTCATGGGGCGTAGTGAAAGTTTATATGTATTTTCAGTTAACTATAGTCAGATGCATTTACATTGTTACTGTGCCTCAGATGTAATCAACTCTATCGGTGTCTGTAAAGGTGCGAACCAAATGGCCCATACAGATGTACGGCCTATAGAAACTGAATGGCCCATTAAGGTGTATGGCCCACAGAAACTGATTGGTGTGAATGACAAAGAAACAGCATTGCTCAGAGTAGATTAGCAGGTTAGATCAATCTCCTGTGGTGGGTCCTAACCAGTTTCTATTGTTTGTAGCCCATATGTCTTCATGTATAAAGTTCTGTCTCACAAACAGAACTTTGGGTTAAGATTGTTGAAGGGTGACATGCTAACATCGCTGCTGAAGAACTGTGCTACACTACTACCTTCAATAAATTCTTCTCCCCACAAGAACTCTGGTCAAGCTTACTTATTTTATGTATTGGAGGAATCTAATACATTGGCGAGCCACCCAAACCACTGCTCGTCCAAATACAGCAAAATCTAACAGTAGGAAACGGCGAATAGCTGTGCTAGGGTTATCTTATATTACTTCTCAATTATTAATCCTCAATTATTAAAACTATTTATCCACTAGCTGCCTGTCCCCTGAACACACTGTAAAAAACGGCAAACTGGGCTAACCCACACCACGAAACATAACAAACTGTTTCAGCCAATAACCGACAAGAAGGATTTGGGGGAGGGGTTTGGGGGGTTAGTGTACGGATGAGGAGGAGGGAGGGTCTAGCTAGCCTCCGTTTTGTTTGACAATACTTTAAACTTCCACAAGAAGTGACGTCCTATTGGGGCAGTCATGGCCTAAAGGTAACAGAGTTGGACTGGTGACCCAAAGGTTGCTGGTTCGTTTCCAGTACCGGCAGGAATATGACTGAGGTGTCCTTGAGCAAGGCACCTAACCCCCAATCGCTCCCCGGGTGCCACTCAAGGCTGCCCGCTGCTCCGGGTGTGTGTATCCACGTTTGCAGTGTGTGTGTGTGTGTTCACTGCTCACTACTCTGCTCCTAATGTGTATGCACTTACTTGGATGGGTTAAATGCAGAGGTCAAATTCCAAGTATGGGTTACCAAACCTGGCCGTCACCGTCACTTTCACTTTCACTTTCACGTCACCCGACATAACTTAAGAGCACCTTTAAAATAAATTCCTATGAGATGATTTAATTACACTGTGAGTTTGATTCTGTCATATTTCCACCTCATTTTGTGTATCCTGTGAGTTAATGTCCTAAATGTAGAGGTGAAGACAGGTGAACGAAACGCCACCAATTAGTGATTTCCTTTCTGAATATTAATGAGCTTTTTTAAGGGTACAGCTCTGATCTGGGCCTGCAGAAACTATGTAACAAGGATAATGTACAGTTGGTCTACACTAGGGTTGGGTGTCGTTTGAATTTTAATGATTCCGATTTGATTCTGCTTATTGATTGCTAATTTCAATTAATATATAAGGTAAAAAAAAACAACTAAGAAATAATTCACATTCATTCCAAAAAACAGGCTAAAGAACACTTTGGTTTAAAATCCTAAACGTATGGTTTAAAAATACCATTAAAACAACTAGCCTAACTAAGATAAATGTCAAGCATTATTAAAGACAAGTAAACTCTCGAGTGATTTAAAAAGACAAGTAATTTAAAAAGAACATACAAAATTAGCAATCACAAAATTAAATACAACTGAACAAATATATAATTAAAATACTTTTCCACATTAGTTTGCAAATGATACACAACTCTATTTTTCAGATGAGACAGTGATGATGGACAGAGAACGTCCTGGTTGCGTATGCAACCCACCGTTCCCTGAAGGAGGGAACGGAAGACGTAGTCGACGGTCGACTGAATGGGGATCATGCCAGGGAGCCTGTCATCTTCGAGTACTATTGAACGAGCCAATGGAATTGGCGTGCGTGATTTGCATCACACACTCCGCCCCCACGGCGCGGGTATAAATACGGAAGTGGATGCACGCACTAGTTGCTTTTCGCTGAGGAGCCGAGCGTAACCCGGGTCAGTGGTGGTCCAGCGGTAGTGGCAAGGGGACTACGTTCTCCATTCCCTCCTTCAGGGAACGATGGGTTGCATGCGCAACCAGGACGTTCCCTTTCAGTCGATAACGTCAGACGTAGTCGACGGTCGACTGAATGGGGATAACCTTTGAAAACGCCACTAAAGCTGCCACCTTCCAGTGCCTAGACAAAAGCCTCCTGATGCCCCCGCAATTTTAAGGTGGGGAAGGACAGGGCATAGGCCAGGGAGGTCACTGCTGTTCCTACAGGACCACTGGGAAAGCGTTCCCCGTACAATGGAAGGAAGGGACGCTGCGGAAGCCACATCCTACCCAGAGGGAGGTAATGTGGAGAATACACATATGAACTGGGCAGATGACCAGGCAGTATAACATACGGAATGTCACTGGGGTGGCTCCAGCCTAAAACGGGGGGAGACTTACTGGACAGTGACGGCAGAGGAACTCTGCCGAGGGAAGAAACGGGCTCACCGTGGGGAGCCGTATCGTGGAAGAATACACATATGGGATCACCGTAGGGACCGCAAAATATGGACCCAGCCTAACACAGGTTTCACACAAGTTACGAGTGATAGGCCTGACACCAGACGTTCCGCACGTCCGGCGTCGGAGGGGTATGGAGGAACTCAACAGGGTTCGCCTTAAGGGAACTCACCCGTGGGCCACTTTGCCTGGAACAGCCTTCCCTCTCTGCTGATTCCTAACAGATAAAAGCTGGTCTGAGGTCTAAGGCTGCGTTCTGTACACGTCTAACCGGTAAGAAGCAGACGGACAGAGAAGCCAGGGCTGGGTCTGCAGTGGGCACGTGAGAAGGCGGAGACCGGGTCCTCGAACGCGCCATGCTGCCTGCTGGCGACCAAGGGAAAGCTGAGGGGTGTAAGGCTATCACGCTCGCCAACTGGTCCTCTTGGGACCCAGGAATAGAGAAATTGCTCTTTTTCTGAAAATGTGGGTACCGCTGACTCCGTTTTTACAGGAGTCAGCGGCGGAACAAACACACACCACGAAAAACTCCAGCCGGCCCTCCAACCGGTCAGAGGGAGTGGATCGGTTACCACTCCAAGAGCAAGATCTCCATCCCTGGGGGGCCCGTCCAAGTTCAGCGTTTTTGCTGTCGCTTACCACCTGGCTTGGCAGCGCCTGGAGCGAGCTGGGCGCCCCTTCAGCGGCCGGCTCCACGCCGGGACCTGGGTGTAGGCTTCTGCGATGGACCAGCGGGAGCTGAGGCGGCCGCGGGCAGACGCCCTCGGCGACGAGCAGGCGGAGGATCTGACCTCGGCGGGCGGGTGAAGGCAGCAGCATCCCGCCAGGGCAGGATGTGTCGGATAGCCTCCGTCTGCTTCTGGGCTGTAGAGAACTGCTGGGCAAAATTCTCCACAGCGTCGCCGAATAACCCAACCTGGGAAATGGGAGAGTCCAGGAACCGAACCTTGTCCACTTCTTTCATATCGGCCAGGTTGAGCCAGAGATGGCACTCCTGGACCACAAGTGTGGACATCGCCGAACCGACTGCGCGAGCTGCAACCTTCGTGGCCCGGAGGGCGAGGTCAGTTGCGGTGCGGAGCTCACCCATGAGCTCACGGTCCGGGCTACCCTCGTGCATGTTCATGAGTGCCTGGGCCTGGTGGACCTGGAGCAACGCCATGGCATACAGAGAGGAAGCGGCTTGCCCACAAGCTTTGTAAGCCTTGCCCGTAAGAGCAGACGAGGACTTACAGGCTTTAGAAAGGCCTCCAGGATGCAGAGGCAGCCGGACACAGCTGCATCGCGACAGAGCGCTCCATTGGAGGGATAGCCTCATAACCCTTCACCGCTCCCCTGTTAAGGGTAGTGAGGGGGGACTTAGGCTACTTAGGCGGTTTCTGGCAGAGAAAGGTGCCATCCATGCCCTCGTAAGATCCTCATGCACTTCAGGAAAGAAAGGCACCAGGGCGGCGGGCGGACAACCAGCACGGCCCGCCCCGATAAACCAATCATCCAACCGAGACGGCTCGGGACACGGTGGAGGGTTCCACACGAGCCCTACCGCCTCGAAGGCCTTTTTCAGCATAGCTGACATCTCTGGATCTGGCTCGGACAACACTGGTCTCCCAGGAGGAGGTAGCGCAGCCGAGTCGTCATCTCCAGAGTTCCGCTCCCCTTCCGATGCTGCGATAGACATACTGTCCCCTGGAGGGGCCCCAAATGAAACGACTGGTCAGTCCACTACAGAGGGACCAGCAGGTTCACTGGGGAGCTCCACCGGTTGCGTTGCGAAAGAGGAGTGAGGTATCCACGGGGCGTGGCTGGGCGGATTACCCCTCACTGTGATCCTCAGATCACCCAGCTTGGACGGCACCCCAGTCTTTCTATGGGAAGGTAACCCAGAAGAAGAACAAGGGCGGGGCCCAGAGGCGGGGACTGCACCAACACTTTTGGCAAAGGCGAGTCTAGATCTCAACACCGAGATGGCCATGTTCCCGCAATGGGAACATGAGTCATCCACAAAAGCTGCCTCAGCATGCTGTAAGCCCAAACATATATGACACAGCTTTCGTGACCGTCAGAAGGGGACAGCGCCATACCGCACCCAGAAACCCACGGATGGAATGGCATCTTGAAAAAGACATACTCACACCGTATTGCTCTTTTAGGAAATGGGACCCTCACCAGTGCCGGAGCACACAGGGAATGACCGGGGCAAACACTGAAATAGTCTTTCAACTAAAACAGTGAAGCACTCACTTCTCGCCCTCTAACCAACCGTCAACACACAAAAAAACAGAGAAATTTGATGCTGTTAAAACAGCGAGAGCTGAGAAGCTTGGGATCACCACTGCACCACGCTGTAGAACACCAACACTGTGAGGTCTTCCCGCAAGAACACCGACACACTCAGGGACGTGCGGTCAGGGTAGGCAGGGTAGGCAGTGCCTCACCGAAGGAAATGTTGACATTACATTTATTAATTCCAAGAACTTTATTAATTCACCACATTATTAATTGCATTTATTTTATTCCAAATATAAATTTTTGTCACAAAAATTTTCAGGAAAACACATATAATATACTCCTTTTGTCATTGTTTTCTCCTAAAAATCATTGTTTCATGAAGAAAATTCAAGGCCATGGCCATTGAGGCAGAGGTTAGCACTGCCTCTTTGGTCCATAGAACGTAGTTTACGTAGATTTGCGCATGCGCAGTCAGTTCTCATGCTGTCTTGAATTATCAACATTGAGGCAGAGACCGAGCTTACTTCATGTCACGTGATCCACTCGCTCTCACACACTCCGCGCTTCCCGCTACTTAGCATCTAGCGGCGCCTAGCGTTGGAAGCGTCCTATGAAGAAAAAGAGCTGTGGTCGCTAACGGGAAAGTCCATGCGTCTATCCCTCTGGAAGATGTCAATTACTTTGTTGTAAAAGTCCTCTTTGTTGGGTGTATTTCTCAATTTCATGAGTCTCTCCTTTTCAATGGAAATAAGAGCCAAGGAGAAAAGTCTGTTCTGCTCCATTCACGTCAGAGGCGCCCGCGCCATTGGATGTGCAGTTGCCGCAGCACAGCCTATGAGCGAGCCATACGCTCACTGTGCTAACGTTAGCTGTGCAGCTGCAAATGCGTTTTACATATAGGCTTCAGTAAATCGAGGAAAAGGAGTTTCGTCTACAAATAAAAGTAAGCACCCCCTTTAAAACGTAAATTATTGATTTATTTATTATTTTTAAAACCCTTGTATTGGCTATATTGGCTATAATGTGTGTTGTCTGATGGTGGGCTATAGATGTGCTGTGCGCTGACACCAAAATGCTCTCTCTTCTATACCCTGGTGCGCCGTCACCTCTGCCACATTTGTACGGTAGGTCTATCTGTGCGATTATGGTGCATTTCGTAAGGGTTAAAATGCTGTTTTGTAGTTCTCTTTTTTAATCCTGGTGCGCCGTCGCCAGACGCTCATTGTGTGTCGGTGTGTGCGCCTAGCGCAGTTTGTAGGAGCGAATAAGCTGTTTTTGTACTTTAAAGCTGTACTGTTCACACAATGTTTTCTGACTGTAGCCTATTCAAATCCTGGTGCGCCGTCACCAGAGTGACCAGACCAATAGTGTGTGTGTGGCTGTCTGTGCGCGTTTGCGCATTTTGAAGGAGTGACTAGGCTGCTTGTCGGTTCGCTGACCACGCGCCGCCTCCCTCTCTTACTGTGTCCTGCACAAAACATTTGTTTGTTGTATAAGTCATAAGATAGATGTGTCCATTAATTTGATTTGATTGTGCATTAGCCTCACATATGGCTGACTTTGCTGTATGCAGGCAGCGATGTGATGATTAACTTGGGTTGCTACATTAACTGAATGAATAAATATGCCACATTGATAGGTCACAGCCTACCCATGACAAGATTTCACCGCACGTTACTGGACACACTCGCTCGTTGAATACAACAGCACTCTTCAGAGACATCAGAAACGATCGGCTCCAAAGCGAAAGGCAACTAGTGCGTGCATCCACTTCGCTATTTATACCCGCGCCGCGGGGGCGGAGTGTGTGATGCAAATCACGCACGCCAATTCCATTGGCTTGTTCAATAGTACTCGAAGATGACAGGCTCCCAGGCGTGATCCCCAATCAGTCGACCGTCGACTACGTCTGACGTTATCGACTGAAAGGGAAATGCTATTCAGCCATATCTAGACTCCTCGTCTCTGAAGGCCAATAACCATCTGGAACTGAGGAACCATGTTCAACAGAAAACTCACAAACTACATGTCTTTGCAAAACACCTTACAAGCTTCACAACATCTCTAAGAAATTGTGTGTGTCAGGCATTTTTGTAAAAGTTATTTGTCTTTCCTTTTAACACTCGATACATATGGATAAAACTCTACAGATGATCCTACATCCCTGTCAGAACTGATACAACTATAAACTATTTGAGAATATTTCATTGTGAGTATCAGTGAGTGTGTGACTCTCAGAGAGATGATTTACCTCAGTGTCTCCAGTTTACAGTGAGGATCTTTCAGTCCATCAGAGAGCAGATTCACTCCTGATGTTCCTAGATTATTTAATGACAGATTGAGTTCTCTCAGGTGTGAGGGGTTTGATCTCAGAGCTGAAGCCAGAGCAGCACAACCTTCATCTGTCACGCCACAATTACTCAACCTGTAGAGATAAAAAAAAAAATGAACATGATGAACTAACACTAGTTTAAAATAAATTAAAAAAATGTGAAAAATACAAATGTAAATAATTTGTAATCTTATTAAAAGTTTATGAATGACTAACTGAAATTAAATATTGTAGCCTAATACGTTACATTCTTAAAGTGAAGTTAATTCATTTATTGTCAACTACTGGCGTATAGGCCTACAGAAACAGTCATATTTAATTAAAGCTTTACCGGCATGATTGTCAGGCATTTAGAATATTTAAAACATATATATGGTACTTCAAGTAGGCCTATTAAAATGGATAATACAGAATGTTAATTGTGTAAAGAGATTAATGAAATGAAGCAGGAACTTATATAAAAATATAAAAATATTAACTAGAAAAACCAATACAGATGAGTCAATGAGTTTAAAACACTTTGGGAAAAGACGAATTATGTTTGTTTTTTTAGTGTACAGTACCCGTTTAAAGTTTGGAAACATTAAAAAAATGTTTATGTTTTTAAAAGAAGCCTCTTCTGCTCATCAAAGCTGCATTACTTGATCAAAAATATAGTAAAAACAGTAATACTGTGAAAAATTACCATTTAAAATAATTTTCCTGTGATTAAAGCTGAATTTTCAGCATCATTACTCAAGTCTTCAGTGTCACATGATCCTTCAGAAATCATTCTAATATGATGATTTGATGTTCAAGAAACATTTCTGATTATTATCAATGTTCAAAACAGTTGTGCTGCTTCATATTTGTTTAGAAATGGTGGCACTTTTTTCAGGATTCTGTGATGAACAGAAAGTTCAATGAACAGCATTTATTTGCATTTATTAAATGTATTAAACAATTTATTTAAAGAAGGTTGTAGGCTTACCTAACCCGTTGTTAAATAGAAATCTTTTATAAAATTATAAATGTCTTAACTGTCACTTTTGATCTTTTTAATGGAACCTTAATGAATAAAAGTATCAATTTCATTTTTTTTATCTTACATAAAATCTCACACATGTTTGAATGATATCATTGGTGTAAAAATAAATACAATTACAGATGTCAAGATATCAAGAATTTGTATTTCTGCAAGCGATGGCACCATTGTTGATATCAATGATTCACATTTTTACTGGGGGAAATCTAATTCCTGATATCAAAACTAGCCATTGTTACTAGTAAAAAATTCAATATCTGATATCCAGAATTGGCATTTTAACTGCAATTTAACTGAATTGCAATCTCATCATATCCTGTTCCCATGAGTTAATATTCCATAGGCACAACAAAATTTAAGGGCCCTGTCCCAATACCCACACTTGCATCCAGCAGGAAGTAAGTGTCAAAGACTGATAAATGTCAAAGCTCAGTGCGCTTAATGCACACTAAATCCACACTGACTCTAACGGTACGGATCCACTTTTGCGACACGACTGAAGCGTGGTGTTACGACGCCTCCCCTCATAAGCATTCCTCAAGTTTACCGCTATGGGAGTGGTTTTGAGCCAGGGGCTCATGATTCGCCCAGTCTCCATGTGCTCTACTTCTATTGGATAGTCGTGTCACGTTCAACGGATTCATTTGCATAAAGATGGGCATCGTCCAGATTTTTGACGCGCAGCATTTTTCCAAATGCAGCGCCGCCTTCCCGGGATGCTTGACGTCATCCATAGGAATAAAGTGGAGTGCGGCGCGACAGAAGTGTCGCACAGACAAGTGAATCTGTACCGTAATATGGCTTCAGAGCAGTATTTGAGGCTGACTGTACTAATCCACTTGTCCGTGCGACACTTCTGTCGCGCCACACTACACTTTATTCCTATGGGTGACGTCAAGCAACTTTAACGCACACATGGAGACTGGGCGAATCATGAGCTGCTGACCACGCCCATAGCGTGATATATATATATATATATATATATAGCTAAATATATATATATAGCTAAATATATATATAGCTAAATCCTGAACAAAGTGCTTTCTTTACCTAATGATTTTGTATGGGTATTTGACAGCAAAATATATTTCCTAGAAAAAAAATACTAAAGTGCTGTCTAAAAAAACATTCCACAATGTCAAAGTTCACAAAGCAAAAAACTCCAGAGAATAAACTCCAGAGAATGGTTTGAATATTCACAATCACTGTAACTTCTACTTTCTATTACCGTTAATGTAAAAATAAATAAAAATGAAACAAATTGGGGGTGGGTCGCTGTGGAGATAATTGGCCTTTGCAGGTGATTATCCACTCCTGCTGCTAATAATGGGATTTGGTGAAAATTTCCATTTGTGTTGTATTGGTAAGAAAGCACATGCTAAAATCATAAATGTGTTCATGTTTTATTAGTGTAGTGATCGTTGTCAGAGTGACTTACTGAACTGATCTGTATTCTTTAACCACAGGCAGCAGCTTCTGAAGAACTTCATCCGTTGTATTTTGGGCTCCAATAAACCGTTTTAGATCAAACACATCCATCTCCTGCTCTGATGTCAGCAACACATAAACCAGAGCTGACCACTGTGAAGAGGAGAATTTGGTTTCTCTTATTTCTCCAGATTTCAGATAATGTTGGATCTCCAGCATCAGTGAATCATCCCCCAGTTCATTCAGACAGTGGAACAGATTGATGGATCTCTCTGGAGAGTGATTCTCCTTGATCTTCTGTTTGATGTACTGAACTGTTTCCTCTTTGTTGTAGGAGCAGCTTCCTGCCTGTGTCAGTAGTTCTCCTAAGAGAGTCTGATTGGACTCCAATGAGAGACCCAGAAGGAACCGCAGGAAAAGGTCCAGATGTCCATTCTTACTCTGTAAAGCCTCACCCACAGCTGTGTGATGCAGGCCAGATAGTGGATTAAATGTCTTCCAGTGTGCATTTATGCAGTTGTTTGTACAGAAGAGGTGTGCATGTAGAGCTGCTAGATGTTCCTGAATGCTCAGATGAACAAAGCAGAAGACTTTCCCCTGATTCAAGCCCAACTCCTCTCTGAAGATCTGAGTGCACAATCCTGAGTAAACTGATGCTTCTGTCACATCGATGCCAGACTCTCTCAGGTCTTCCTCATAGAAGATCAAGTTGCCTTTCATAAGCTGCTGAAAAGCCAGTTTCCCCAGTTTGACAATCAAGTCTTCATCCTTTATTTTCTTGTCATAGTCCTTCTCATGTTTGATGTTGGTCTGAAGGATCAGGAAGTGTGTGTACATTTGAGTGAGAGTCTTGGGAATCTCTCCTCTCTCAGCTTGAGTCAACATCTCCTCCAGGACAGTGGCTGAGATCCAGCAGAAGACTGGGATGTGGCACATGATGTGGAGGCTCCTTGAGGACTTCAGGTGTGTGATGATCCTGTGGGCCAAACTCTGATCACTTATTCTCTTCCTGAAGTATTCCTCCTTCTGTGGCTCATTGAAGCCTCGTACCTCTGTCAATCGATGGACACACTCAGAGGGGACGAGATCGGCTGCTGCTGGTCTGGAGGTGATCCAGATGAGAGCAGAGGGAAGCAGATTCCCCGCAATCAGGTTCGTCAGCAGCCCGTCAACTGAGGCTGATTCAGATGTATTACACAGTTTCACATTAAAGTTCAGAGACAGACGACACTCATCCAGACCATCAAAGATGAACAACACTTTATATTTATCACTGGATATTTCCATTTCTTTTGTTTCAGGAAAAAATATATGAAGAAGATCTGAAAGACTGAGTGTTTTGTCCTTCAGCAAGTTGAGGTCTCTGAAAGGAAGTGGAAATATGAGCTGGATGTCCTGATTCTCTTTCCCTTCAGCCCAGTCCAGGATGAACTTCTGCACAGAGACCGTTTTTCCAATGCCAGCGACTCCCTTTGTCAGCACAGTGCTGATGGGGTTGTCTTGTCCAGGTAAAGGTCTAAAGATGTCACTGCATTTGATTGGTGTGTCCTCTGTTGCTGCTCTCCTGGATTGAGTCTCAATCTGTCTCACCTCATGCTCTTTATTGATCTCTCCACTTCCACTATCTGTGATATAGAGCTCTGTGTAGATCTCATTCAGGAGTGTTGGGTTTCCCTGTTTTGCTGTTCCTTCATACAGACACTGAAACTTCTTCATCAGACTTGATTTGAATCTGCTTTGGACCACTTGAGAGCCATGACTGAAAGAATAAAATAATAGAGAAAAATTACAACAAAATAAAGAAAATGTGGTTGTAAAATAAATGAACACTGGTCAATCAAATAATCACACAATATTACACAAGCAACAGTGGTGTATTCGTAATATCAGCATGGCTGTAATTTGGTCATTTGCACAAGCCATTAGAGCTGCATCCATGAGCATTGATATCGATTTCATGAATCAAATCTGTTTTCAATTTGACTATGAATTCATTTTGGAAATATTTTAGGTACATAGTAACACTTGTTTCATTTGTTAACATTAGTTAACTATTAATAATGAACAAGCTATAAAAAATACTTCTACAACGTTTATTTTAGTTAATTTCAGCATTGACTCATTTATTTTTAAGAACAAATGTTGAAAAAAAAGGAAACTATCTTTTGGTACATGTATAGCGGCACAACAAAAACAATCCAAAACTGCTAAGGAACTGAGTGCAGGAATAACTTCTGTGAGCACTCACCCCCATTCTTCCATACTAACACGCACACACACACACACACACACACACACACACACCAGGTGTCTTAACCCCACTAAATTAATGACACTCCGCTTCTAGCATTGGTCACATGACTTTCACATTACAGTGCTCCTACAGTAAATTACCAGAATTTAAAAGGTATTAACAAAAGTTTTAAATTTAAATTATATTTATTTTCTGTAAGATTGTTCATTTTCAATTATCTTTTGATTATTTTCAAAGACATTTGCTTTACCAGTTTCAACCTCCCTCTTTCTTACCCCAAGGACCATTTTCAATTCCTAAAGGCATAGAGGGGCTGATAGTGATCAAGGCCTGTAGGCCAAGATGTGTGTAGATCAGGGGTCACTAACGTCACACCTCAAGTATGGTGGTGGAAGTTGTAATTATCTGATTGGTCAGTTTGAACGTCTCAAATTTGTGTTTCAGTCACAAGGTCAAGAAAGGGATAAAAGAAGATTGTAACTGTTGCTCTGTCTCTTTTTTTTCACTGGCTCTCTTTCTTGGGGCACTCTTTTCTTTGACTCCTCTTTTCATTGTCTCTTACTATCTGCACTCTCTCTCCCTCTCCCACGTTTTACATATATGCTGGGTACAATTACGTAATGGTAAATTAAGTTTTTATCAGCTCATACATCTATTTTGTAACTGTTTAAAGTGTTCTACTTTCAATTACAAATAATGTTGTAACTAGTTTTGATTTGATATTGATTTTGAAGTGATACCCATTGCAATGCAATATCGGCACACTATAGCAACTCTCTCCCACATATTTAGCTATTGTAACTGTTCTTATTTCCATGGCTGGTATAAGTATCAGTGGGTGCAGGGCCATGCACAGGGGGGTGGCCCGGTGGCTAGAGCCACTGCCCTTCTGCCCTCATCAGCTGAGGTGTCCCTCTCGCCCCCCTCCAGAGGATTCCCATAAAGGTGTTCTGTCATTGCTCCGCTAAAGATCCACTGATTCCGCTAATCCGCACCGTGTTTTCCTGCTCGCTCCGCAGCATCCCTCACAGACAAGTCTGTGCCCACGTGGAGACGGCAGTTTCAGAACAGAATGTCGTCCCATTGACAGGTAGATTACAAATTACAATCAAAATTACAGACAGTGGTTGATTCACGAAATTAGTAATTTAGTAATTCGTTGTTGTATTTCTGTCAGTAATGTTTTGCTCCTGGTCTTCAAATAGTGCTAAAAACTTGTGCAAAATATCCATGTTCTTGGAAGATAATTAGAATTGTTGTTCAATCAAATTATTGTACCTGATCTAATCTAATATAAATAACACTAATAAATAAATAAAACACTAATACATTAATAACATTGTCTGTTGTTGGCACACTTTGTAGACAAAAAACAATGCCTTCAAAAAAAAAGAAGACAGAGTGAGAAAGAGCAAAGAGAGGTTAACATGGCATTCATTGATACAAAGTTCCAAAAAGCCCCCTTTTTTGGTTTTGGCCACTCCCCCTCAAAATGTCTATGCACGGCAGTCCTGCAGCCTGAACCCCTGTAGGAAATCCACCCTTACAGATGTAACGACTGAGACAAATCAGACACAAGTATTTGTTATAGTTAACAAATAATATTTTAAACTCACTCTGGGATCTGTGGTCCCATCCCCTCAAAAGGGCAAGGTCTTAGTTACCATGACCATGATCAGATAAGTTGGTTTTATTGCTGTTAAAAATGTGGTAACATGTTCAAGACAGAGACGATGGGGAAGACAGAAACAGCATTTAATACAGACTTTGCTGCATTAATTATAGACGAACTGATCTATAAATGAACATACACATTTTGTGAATGATTTACTGTATTTTGTAAGTCTTTTAATATTATTATTTTGTTGATGCTGTGTATTTTACAATAGAATCAATGGTCACCTATACCATGCTTGGTCTCTATAAATTGGTACTTTGCAGATCGAAATGATTGTGTACATGATATGTCAATAGCTGTGCAACATATTAGTATTACAAGAATCTTTCTTAGTTTCTTCATCAAAAACAAATCCAGCTGCACATGCAAATGAGCATGCTTAAAACAAAGATTCATAAATCAACCACAAAGGAATTTTCCCGCTTGGAAACTTCACCCTCCTCATTGGTCAAGCAAACCCGGAGAGGTGGGGCCTTTCTCAGGCTTTATTAGAGACCAATTCACAGTGACTCCCTCTCTTGCTTATGCTTCTTCACTACTGGTTGATGACTGTGGGGACCCCAGCCTGCTATGCTTTCACTCTCCCAAAAGAGTCAGACTTTTCTTCAATCCAACTCAGAGGAAAACTGCAACTTTACCATTGCTGAATGGACAACCATCAACTCTTCCAACTTCCTCACTCCTTGGTTGCCTGCATGGCCTCTCCGGCCCAGGGCCGGCAGGTCACAATCTGCATGTGCCCAGCCATGTGCTCATAGAGAGAGAGAAAACCTTCAACCAGAACAGAGTCAAACTAACCATGCAAGTTCATTATATCTTCTTCATCCAACTTTAATTTTCAACAACTTCAAGAATTGTGTCGACTGCACAGACCATACAAGTATCAATTTAATGAGGTGCTCTGAAAATGATAAGCTGATGGTTCTTTTCATAGTTAGATGGATCTTTTCCATAGTTCCATTTCCTGCTTCCGGTTCCATTCTGTCACTCGCCCTTTTACCCGTGTATGTATGTATGTGTTTAGAGTAGTTATGTTTGTGATTTAGTTAATAAAGCTTGTGCACAATACGTATTTGG
Organism: Siphateles boraxobius; assembly: GCF_051911475.1. Lineage (NCBI taxonomy): Eukaryota > Metazoa > Chordata > Actinopteri > Cypriniformes > Leuciscidae > Siphateles > Siphateles boraxobius. The sequence continues at coordinate 247,247 of NW_027508743.1, read as the reverse complement.
TTCTGATTCTCTGCTTGAAACAAAGTTTACTTTACGATTTAGATTTTGAATACAGGCTCTTAGTACTGTACAGTAAGAAAGACATTTCCCTTCCCCGGAAATGAATATTTCTTAGAATTAATAAACAATTAACGCTGAGTGTTCACAGGACGAACAGGTGGGTTGATTGTAATATTAATTTTATTACATTGAGTTAATTATATTAACTGAAATATTCATAATCAATTATAACCAGTTATTATTGATTATTAATACAGGTGAAACTCGAAAAATTAGAATATCGTGCAAAAGTTCATGTATTTCAGTAATTCAAATTATAAGGTGAAACTAATACATTTAGTATATATAACTATATACATATGCATATTCATACTTTTCAGAGGGCCGACATTTCTGTATTTAATTTTTATTTATTTATTGATTTCATGTAATGTTCTAATTTTCTGAGATTTTGAATTTGGGTTTTTCATAAGCTGTAAGCCATAATCATCAAAATTATAATATTGGCACGATATTCAAATTTTTCGAGTTTCACCTGTATTTCATAGTTAATTCGTTACACAGATTCCAACATCATAATAATCAATATTTTTTAATTGTATACAAACATTTGAATTGCACATAAAGCAGGTTTAATGAACCCACACATTAATGAACCCACACACAAATTAAACTTCCTGAAAAAGTGACCACAGGACAGATAACATATTAGGTCAGGTTAAAATACAACTATATATAATATAGTGCAAATATTTTAGCAAAATTACCCTCTCTAGTGTTCTTTTCTGTAGCTTACTAATAAACTATGATCATTGGATATCTTTCTTGATGTCAATGTAACATTACATTGTAAGCTGACATCTTTCCATGTTTTGAGTAACTAATAATTGACGACGGGCCGTTGAATTATTAGAAAAATAATGCACACCTGCGGTGGTAATACGGCCACGACGCAAAGCTGAGTATCTAGATAGTTTCTTTATATCTATATAGAAATGTTGTACCTGAGATCAGTTGATGTTTGTCTTCCCTTTAATTGTATTATGCTGCCCATAGACGAGCCAATCTTCATGGAAACAGATCTGGACATTGGTGAGTTTGATCTTTGCCTATGGAAACGACATTAATAGAACAGAAACGACTATTTAAATGGTTGATTTTACATGTAGATCATCCTTACATAGAGAATCTATCTATCTATCTATCTATCTATCTATCTATCTATCTATCTATCTATCTATCTATCTATCTATCTATCTATGTATCTATCTATAAATGTTGTACCTCAAATCAGTTGATGTGTGTCTTCCCTTAAATGTTATTATGTTGTCCATAGACTGGTCACTCTTCATGGAGACACAGCTGGGCTCTGGTGAGTTTGGTTTGGGCCACTTCCCCTCAACATGTCTGTGCACGGCCCTGAGTGGGTGGTAATGTACAGTACAAGAAATGTACAGTTTTCGACCATCTTGCAGATAATGTTTATTTAGTCATTAGGCAGTCCTGCACCCTGAACCCCTGTAAGAAATCCACCTTTACAGATTCCAACATAATAATAATCAATATTTTTTAATTGTATGCAAATATTTAAATTGCACATAAAGCAGGAACCCACACATATAAATTAAACTTCCTGAAAAAGTGACCACAGGACAGATAACATATTAGGTCAGGTTAAAATACAACTATATAGTGCAAATATTTTAGCAAAATGATCCTCACTAGTGTTCTTTTCTCTAGCTTACTAATAAACTATGATCATTGGATATCTTTCTTGATGTCAATGTAACATTACATTGTAAGCTGACATCTTTCCATGTTTTGAGTAACTAATAATTGACGACGGGCCGTTGAATTATTAGAAAAATAATGCACATCTGCGGTGGTAATACGGCCACGATGCAAAGCGGAGTATCTAGATAGTTTCTTTATATCTATATAGAAATGTTGTACCTGAGATCAGTTGATGTGTGTCTTCCATTTAATTGTATTATGCTGCCCATAGACGAGCCAATCTTCATGGAAGCAGATCTGGACATTGGTGAGTTTGATCTTTGCCTATGGAAACGACATTAATAGAACAGAAACGACAATTTGAATTGTTGATTTTACATGTAGGTCATCCTTACATAGAGAATCTATCTATCTATAAATGTTGTACCTTAGATCAGTTGATGTGCGTCTTTCTTTAAATGTTATTATGTTGTCGATAGACTGGTCACTCTTCATGGACACACAGCTGGGCTCTGGTGGTTTTGATCTTTGCCTATAGAAATGACATTAATAGAACAGAGACAAGAAATCTAGAAATATCTATCTAGAAATAAATGTTGTACCTCAGATCAGTTGATGTGTGTTTTTCCTTAAATGTTGCTGGCTTGCCAATAGGCTGGTCACTCTTCAGGGAAACACAACTGGACTCTGGTGAGTTTGATCTCTCACTGTGAAATGAAATTTAATAGAACTAAGATTTCCATTACACGAGAGTAGATGTTAAAACTTCATGCTGATTTGTACTCGGCTTTCGCCAAGATAAGCAACAATAAGACGTAGCTTTACAGTAAACTATGCTTCACCCATTTACGCTTCTTTCCATATGGTGGTGTGACTCCCCTTCTGTCCTGCGTTAACGACTACAGTGTACTTGGCGCGTCAGCACACACGACGGCTGCAACTACAGTGTGGTCTCCCTAGTGGACCAGCGCGACAACCGTCTGGATTGAGCCAAGTAGGGCACATCTCTAGGGTCTTCAACTGGGCACCTTCCATCCTCAGTGTTTCGTCGACTAGCCCACGACACCTCAAGAGGGCTCGACAGTGACTCTGGCGTCCCAGAGTCACCCCCCTCCGTCCCCCACTCAACTCAGCCCAGCTTACTGACCTCTACATCCTTCCTGCTGCTGAGACCTAACCACAATCTCACAATCTCTCCGCAACCCAACCATACGCGCCAACCCGTTTGACTAAGGCTGTCGAGCCCCACTGGTGCGTTAATATGCAGTTTCAGTCGCAACGGTTCCGTATGGCATACCACCTACCGCAAAACCCAATATCTGCCCAACCACCCGTCATTCATGCAATATACACAGGAACGTAATGACTGTAAATACTATACAACCTATACAAATAAACCAACAGACTCTTCAAGTTTTCAAGAATTCTACGAAACCGTAGCATGGCGGCCTGTACACAGCCAGCTAGAATCTTTCCGTCTCAACCACAGCCAGTTGCTGCTCCTTTCTGCTGCTTCAGATAAGTTCTTTACTGTGCAACGCAACTCTTGGCCACTGAATCCGACGTCTCTGAGGAACCGGGTTGTAGAGTGTGCCACAAAACCTCGACAACCCACTTCCACTGGATAAACCCCGACTCTCCATCCTCGCTGTTCTGCTTCAGTGGCTAGATGAGCAAACCCCAGTTTCTTCCTCTCATATGCCTCATCTACCGCATCCTCCCATGGCACTGTTAACTCTTATCAGTTGAACAATGCGTGCTGATCCAGACCACAAAACAATATCTGGTCGTGGGTTAGTGGTGGCAATCTCAGGTGGAAAAATAAGCCGTTGATCAAGATCAGCCAGCATCTTCCAGTCCCTAGCAGCATCCAGTTGTCCTGGGCGAGAATTGGTGTTAGCACCTTTTCTTGGTGGTTGCTCGCATGGGCGGAGGAATATTGTCTTCTGCGTGTAATGTTTTGCTAGAACAGGCGGCAACTTATTGGTCATACTACGCTTGCCTTCCAATGCTTAAGCCAAAGATCGCAATACTTGGTCATGGCGCCAAGTAAACCGACCTTGGCTAAGAGCCACCTTACATCCTGTCAAAATGTGCCTTAATGTGGCAGGTGATGAACACAAAGGACAAGAGGGATCCTCTCCTACCCAGAGGTTTAGGTTCTGCGATGATGGGAGAACATCATATGTTGACCTAATAAGGAAACTGATCCTACTCTCTTCCATTGACCAAAGGTCTTGCCAGCCCATTTTGCGTTGTTCCACACTCTCCCATCTCATCCACTCTCCCTGCTTGGCCTGGGAAATGGCCTTTATACATCTCATCCTCTCCTCCTGCTTTCGCACCTCGTTGACTACCAGCTTCCTCCTTTGAGCTGGGCCTTCCTTCTGCCATTTAGGAGGAGCTAAACTGAGCCCAAAACCCCCTCTTCCATGCTGTACCTGTCCCACGATATCCCCAATTTGAAGGTCAGCCTTTGCCTCTACTACAGATTTCTTTGCTGACCACTTTCTACCAGTTTTTACCACAGGGGCTGCACATTTGTCGCGTGACTCTGCTAAAGTCATTTCCAGTCTGACCTTGGCACACTTAAACTCCTCGGTTAAAGCAGAGACTGGCAGCTGCAATACTCCTTTACTATAAAGTCCCACTCTGCTGAGGCAGCGTAAATCTCCCAACCATTTCCTGATGCATGAACTTATTAACGCTTCCAGCTTATCCACTGTTGTCAAAGAAACCTTTCACTCATGTGGCACTGAACCATATGCATTAGCCAAATCCAGGAATGTCACGTGGAGCTCCTTCCTCTCCTTTTTTGCTGACTGAATTCGTTGCCAGATAACATTGTTGTGTTCTAAGCATCCTGAGAACCCTAGAATGCCCGCTTTTTGAACTGAAGTGTCAATGAATTCATTCTTTAATAGGTAGGTGGACAATCTCTGGGCAATAATGCTGAAGAAAATCTTACCTTCAACATTTAATAGTGAAATAGGACGAAACTGACTGATGCTTTTAGCATCTTTTTCTTTAGGTATAAAGACTCCACCTGCTCTGCGCCATGCTCTAGGTACAACCTGTTTTTCCCATGCCACTTTTATCAATTTCCACAGAATTCGCAGAACTCCTGAAGCACTCTTGAACACTCTGTACGGAACTCCGTTAGGCCCTGGAGATGATGAAGCCCTTGCCTTTCTCACAGCCTGTTCTACCTCTTTCCACTTAGGTGCACAGACCTCCATTTGGTATTCTGGTGGATTGACAGGTGGGATGTCTGATGGAATTGACATAGGCTCATGCCTTTTTGCATCTGTATGCGTTTCCTCCAAATATCTCTCTAGCTCAACCCTAGATGCTTTTAAAGTGCCATTCTTCTCCCTGGTGAATAACTTCTTTACGAATTTGAATGGGTCTTTATAGAAATAAGCCCTTGCACGTTCCTTCTTTTTGTAGCGTTTCCGTAGACGCTCAGCTCTGCGTAATGTTGCCAGCTTATCTTTTATGGCCCTTTGTAAGAGATTGAGTCCCTCCTTCTGACTTTGTTCTGCTCTTTTCCATTGCTTCCTCAGCTGTCTCCTTTCTCTAACTAACCCTTCAATTTTCTGCTGCCGTCTAGACATTCCAGGAGTAGTCTGTACTTTTTCCTTCATTTTTTCCACACCAAACCTCTCACTTCAATATGCGTAAATGATGTCCCCAAATTTATCCAGCTTCTTTTCAACTGTACCAGTTAATCTTTCCAATGCAAAGCATAGATCTGTGTTTACCGTGTCCCATGCAGTTTTCTCACTAGCTCTTGGCCATCTAACTCGAGGCCTATGCCCGTTGAGGTTCTTCTCTCTCTTATGCTGTTTAGTCTGACCGGGTTCACAAGTATTAATATGTTCATCACTAACTGTGCAAGCCCTCCTCTCCCCTATGAAAGGGGTGCTGATATCCTGCGAGCTGTGGTTTGCTTCCTGTCGCTGGATTTCATTCGACTGACTTGACTGACTTCGTAAGAGGTACTGATCAATGCGAGGCCCTTGTCCTTTCTCCCTCAAGCATTTCATTTTCCCTTGATGAACCTTCAAACCCCTGACCGTTGTCACCTTGCTCCAGCCACAGACACAAACTTGGAGTTCAATGACTTTACTAACTGCAGATCTTGGACTAGTCTTACTCTCCATACTCATATCCGTTTCCATTCCTAAGTCGTTAACCATGTTGTCCAACATTGAGTCATCTTCCGCCCCTGCTCTCGCATACTCTAGGGGTATTTTTAAGATAATAGAATAGAGACAAGAATTCATGTAGTTGATTACATGCACATAAACCTCACACGGAGAAAGGTTGAAGATTGCACAAGGATGATGTTACCCAGTGTACAGAGACACTCTGGTTCCTAATTATATCTCAGCATAAGAATATGAGAAGGCCACTCAGAACACCTTAACCATTGCAAACACCCAGAACTACTCCGTTATGTAACATACAATGCAACATTTTCTATAACATAATGATCATATATGAAGACTTTAATGTAGCCTACCTGCATCCTGAAGAAGAATCTCCATTGCTGAATGATTCTTTTTCCTCCATGATTCGTTAAACTTTCATGGAGTTGCAGGTAAATCTGATAAGTCACACTGACATACAAAAACAATTTAAAATATTTTACGGAACAGTGAACTTGAACATTATAGAAACCATACCAAACATTTATCTAAACAAAACGTGACAAACAGTTTTGGATTACAAAAAACATCATACCAAACTTCAACTTCAAGACAAGTTATTTTTTATTTCTTAATTTTGTAGATGGAAAAAAATGTATTATGAAGAAATATAAAAATAAAGTCTCAAATTGTCTTGCTATCCCTCTTTTGTTCCTCTAAGTATGTTACTGGTGAACACATTACTTTAAAGTGATTGAGACAGAAATATGGTTAGGGCATGTAGGTATGACGTGATATTAATGTTAATAAGTTTTAAAACTTCTCACAAGGGCATTCGATAAAACGTAAATTTCTGCAACCCTGTAAAAAATGCTTTAAAAACGATGCATGTTTTGCATAGCCTAGATTGTAACATCAGCTTAATTACATCAATTACATCAAAGCGTGAGACCTTACAGACTTTTACACAACTTTACAGAAGTGAACACATAGGCTACTTGTCGATTTTTGGTTCTCCAAACAGGTCTATCTAAACTTAACTATAACCTACTTATTTTCTTTCCGGGTCTACGTTGAGGGTTTAGTATCAACAAACTACCGAAAATCCGAAAATTAAACCAAAAACGTATATTTTAAGTAGCCTATAAGGTATATCTGTCTAACAAAAAGAAAATGAAGATAGGAAAATAATATCAAGATGTTCAAGTTTCGTTAAGTAGCCAACTTCATGTTTAACTTGACTTCGAAGTTATCTTACAACACCAAGACTCACCTTCATCGAAATATTAGGTACCAGACAACATGCTCAAGGTTTCCGTCCAGCTGCACGTAAATTCCTGCATAAACAACTAAATACTGTTAGCCCCTTTCCCCCTTAGTTTTCCCGATTTAAAGAATATAAAGCTCCAGTGGGTGCAGTCCAAATAGGCTACAATGAATCTACTACTTTCACTTTCGCGTTTTGACATTCCAGCTCAATCCAGATCACACAAAAAGCGGTTATGAGAGACTAGACCGGTTTTGATAAGCAATCAATAATTATATTCAACATATGTTGGCAAAGAATGGGGATAATAAAGACAAGTTTAGGGGATTACTAGTGTGACAAATGTTACGAGCTTTTTAAGATCATAGATAAAATTAATCAGAAACTCATAAAGTCATGTTTTATCACAGTATCATATTTGTAATCTTTCCAAAACTAAGTTCTCGCTGCCCAGTGATTTGAGGGAGCAATAATTCAAGTTCTCAATCTCACATGTAGGCCTACTGGGCATAATTAATACAGGTGAAACTAGAAAAATTAGATTATCACGCAAAACTTCATGTATTTCAGTAATTCAGGTCAAAAGGTGAAACTAATATATTTAGTATATATAACTATATACCTATGCATGATTATAATTTTCAGAGGGCCAACATTTCTGTATTTAAAATCGTTTTTTTTTTTTTTTTTTTACTGATTTCATGTAATATTCTAATTTTTTGAGATTTTGAATTTGGGGTTTTCATAAGCTGTAAGCCATAATCATCAAAATTATAACTTTTGCATGATATTCAAATTTTTCGAGTTTCACCTGTATGGCAATAGGCTACCTTTCAGAATGCTGACACTGTTGGTACCGAGATTTTGCCGGGTAGTGGTTAAAAGCATCGATCAACAACACTAATACGATTTTTCACATTTCATAACTTTTTTTATAACATCACATTCTTTTAACAGTTAATGTTTTGGTTGGGGTTTTCTTTGGAGTTGGTGGGTTTGGGAGAGTTTTTGGGTTGGAAATTGAGCGCGAAATTCAAAACATTACATTCCTGTGTGGGAAAAGTAGCCTATAACAGTAGCCTAATATAAACAGTAGGGAAGCGAGATGGTCTTCTTATTTGATGTTGGAATTTTTTTATATTGTAGGCTACTGCTAATTCCGACCACCCTGCATAATTTTGTTGAGACCTGTGAAATTATGTGAAAGGGCGATACAGAAATGGATGAAATAATATTCACTCAAACACAAAGCAGAACAGGACAGACGTCTGTACATCCCAGGGCCCTTTTAATTTATAATGATGAATTATGTTTGAAGAGATAACTCATGGGAATATTATAGATTAGGTTTTTATAGATTATTTTGTTCATCACAAGTATGTTATGTACAACACATTGAAAAAAAAAACAGCACTTATCACAAAACATATCATTAAACACACAAATAACCATTAAAAGGTCAATTTCTTGTAAAAGTAATTAAAAAAATTAAAAGTGTACAACAAATTAATTATTCTTTCATGTTGTTGGTTTTCCTGACATTCTTTCATTCATCTTCCTCTATAGTTGTGTCTTTTCTATAAAAACAAAACTCTTCCTTTGGGTAACAACAGTTTCCCAGAGAGATCTGTCGTAAAAAAAAAGAGTCCTATTATATGGTTATTGATCCTTCTGGACATGAAGCAGTAATACTGTAGTCCACCATCTGATCTCTGAAGAGCTTCATGGGTAAAGATGGCAGCTCGATTACTGTTAAACAGCCCTCAGGTCCGATAATAGAACTGTGCAAAGTAGGCTACATTATGCATTACTTATTTCAGATTTGGCACAGCAGGTTTTAGGTCCATATTAAAGGTCTCAGATGGTGAATCCTGAAAAAAATTTCATCTGAGCTCTTTTCTGCTGCTCTTCTGTGTTGGAGATATCTGCAGGAGTAAAAACAAATTGTTTTGTGGAATATGTATGAACATAGTACTGGGCATGAAACAATGCAATTTTTTGTTAATTAGAAAATAGCATACCTATATCTGATAGTTATGACAACAAAAACATTGGATTTGTATGTAATCTGAAATCACTCTGTAAAGTGTATAACATCTGACCTGTTTTAATGTTAATCTGTGGGATGTTCTGGACATGATCTGTTGACCTCGAACCATTCATCAATACACCTGGAGGAGCAGAAGATGAGATGATTTTGTAAAAGTTTTTCATACCAATATTACTGTGTAAGATGCAAATGGTCACTACTCACAAATACAGGTCCATGATCTGATTTATCCATGTACAGTTTATGTTAGTAATAAATTTAAAACAAACGCATAGCCATTTTCATATTTAAGAGACCATTTTGCACTCATTTTTCATTTAACACTGTTGATGTCATGAGTAAGAAAAGCAACAGACATAAGGCAGTGTTTTACTACGGTAAACTGCCTGCTGTTTTGGCCAATGCATAGTTTCCTATGTACAATGTTTAGACGAAGTATAGGTGAAACTGTTCTGCAGTTTTAAGAGCTATTATGTACAGTGCATAATGTTTTTCCTTGGTGATTCACTGCATATTTTTGTTGAATAAATTAGATCTAATTGAATTAAATTAGATGAACTTGTTTCACGCATGCATTACATAAACTAGGTAAACTGAAAAAAATCTGAAAGTCAATGTACAACTCACACACTGTGTGTTAGTGAATGTTTCTCATACCCTTTGTGGTAGACACAGAGACAGGGCAGTCGAGCGATGGTGTCGCCCTGAACCATGTCATCCAGACATATCGCACACTCTCCAAAGTCCTGGGATAAAACATCATCTACAGAAAGATACACATCACAACATCACCATCAGCTTCAGAGCAGCAGGAGTCACATGATGTGACGTGATGTCACATGAGGGCGCTGTTACACAACTAAACAAATGAGCTTTAAAATGGACTGTGGAGGACAGAAACAAGCCAGTCCAGCATGAAATATGTTTTTATCAATGAGATCTCAGGATTGCAGAAACAGGCCAATGATATATAGTGAGATAGTGAAGGTTTTTCTCACCATTATAATTGAGTCTGTGTTTGGAAAAACACATGGGCAAATGAACATCCATTTCATCAGAGCAGACAAACTTTGAGCAGACGGGACAGTCAAATCCAACTGAAACAAACAGAACAGACAAAAATCATTCTTAAACATTGTCATGTTTGTATGACTGATTTCCTCTACATTATATAGGTCAGCTGAAATATAACAAAACCTATTTATTTACTTCCTCTCAGTGTACAGCAATTATAAGATTACGTGGCTATAAAAAGCCAGTTTGGAAATGTTGTAACCTCGTCTGTGAGTCAATTTACTGTAATGTGCTTTATTGGGTTACCAACACAATATAAACAATATCTGATACATAAAATCCACAACACGTGCTTGAGCTGCACATGGCTGAATGACTGTAAAGCAGGATTTCAAATGAAGTTTATTAAAAAGTTGTAAAGTTCATCATAATTACACTGAACCTCTGCAGACAAAGGTCTGATATAGGGGTGTAACGATACACTCATGTCACGATACAATACTATCACAAAACATTTAAGGCAAAATAAAGTTCTGTTTTTTTGTTATTATTAGTTCCAAGACCTATGGTAAAAAGTTAACAAAAACATACTGTTGATTAAAATGCTAAATTTGGTATTCGGCTACATCAGGGGTGGACTCCTGATCCTCAATGTACAGGGCAATATAACACCAGAATAAAGCTGGTGTTATTAATTCTCAAGCTGAAAATACAGAATTATGTTAGACACATAATGCTTGCACTTATTTAAAATAATGTAGGACCCTTTTACAGGTAAAATAAGACATTTGGCATTATCAGGACACACATATATTCCCCTATTGCATTATTATACCTAATTTTCAACATTCTATTAGTTATGTGTATAAACTATTGTGCATAATTCTGTGCATGAAAGACCCAATTTACACATCAATGTACAGATATGCTTATAAATTCTGCAACAGAACACAATACAGATAATTAAGCTAATAGCATATTATTAATTATAATGCATTTCTGATGCGCATGCACAGTAAAATCAGAGAGCACTACACAAAAGTATATTTTGTAGAGATATGCAGCAGTTTTGATAGTTTAACTCATGTGTTGAACATGTTTGCAGTTTCTTTGGAAGACTCCGGCTTAAGTGAGAAATCATTTATGCATTGACCTGTAAATCACTAACTAGATAAGCAGGGAAATGTTATTACTGAGAGAGAGTCTAAACTCTTGTGAGAGCTGGGTTACAACACGCACGCACATCTTTTCGAGGACATTCAATGGTAAAATGCAATTCCTAGCCCCTTACCCTAACCTTAATCGCAACTAGTGCCTGACCCTTAACCTAATTCTGACCTTTACCCTAAAACTAAGTCTTAACCCTCAAATAGCTCTTTAGGGGTGACCGAATGTGAGGAATGGCCAAAAGTTCCTCATTCCAATGATCTAAAACTCAAAATGGTCCTTATAAATGTAACTGTACAAGCACACACACACACACACACACACACACACACACACACACACACACACACACACACCTGTTTATTCATGGGAAGGCGCCTTCAGACACACGGCAGCATCTAAAGACTGATTACAGACACAAACACACTCAACAGGAAGACAATCTATAAGATACTAGCTGATAGCCAAGTTGAATCAAGGTCTATAGTGGAACTTTATGCTGATGTTTGGGGTTAAAGGTCAAATTGAAACACATGCCTGAGTTATGCTGGCAAAGGTTGCTTAAGGATCACTGCTGTCCAAACAACACTGTCTAGTGTAGGGCTGGGTATTGACACGGATTTCACGATTCAATTCAATTTCGATTCACAAGATTGCGATTTTATTCAGTTCCGATCTCAATTTAATTTGATTTAATTATCGATTCATTTGGATATATACCAGGTACAGTACAGGAAAAAAACTCTCAACACATGCTGTAATTATACAGGGAATCCTGTGAGTTTAATATTAATATTATAACTATAATATTAATTCTAAATTCAATTCAGTAACTAACCACTCTACAAAATCATCTCAAACAGAAACTCAAAATAAATAAACATATATATTTTTTATCAAGTTAATAATTACTTAAAAAAACAATGGCAAGTGCTGAACTCCCATCAAGTCAGTCACGACAATAGTTTGCGTTATTATGATTTTTATGGGTAATCTGCATGCAGCACAAATAGAGACAGGATTTCATTTTTTTTAGGTTGGTCTTCTGCAAGAACCACCATACAATCAGATAACATCAAAACCTGTCATGTTCTTCTTAAGGAAAAAAAACTCTTTAAGGTGAAGTATGTAGTTTCTGCAACACTAGTGGCACCTATAACAAAAATAAAGCATATTACAGTAATAAAGCCTTCCACAACTCAAACATCACAAACACAGCTCTTGCAGGTGCTTGTTAAGGCATGCCAAGTAAAAGTAAGCTTTAATAAAAGGTCCAACATATTAGTAATACTTTTAGCTGTGTTGATAAGTGTAATGAGGAAACAAGTGAATAGACTAACCATGAATGGTATACTATAGTAGTCAATGAACTATTAGACTGACGGCAGAAGGTCTGGACTCCATAGCAGATTTAATATAGGCCGTCTGACTGACATGTAAAGTAACCAATCACAGTTTGTTTTGTTCCGCGTCATGTTTAGGCCGTGAAAATGTAACGTGTAAAATGTAATGATGTCCCTATAACAGACCGGTGTGTTAAACTCTTGGACGTATTTTAAAGAGTCTATGCTGCAAACTTTCTGTATTCGTCACATCCTTTTGAAAATTCAGTGTTTAGTTGATCCTGATAAGCTTCATTGTAACAGTTGTAAACACGATGGTTTTCTTCTTCCATAAGGGGGTTTGGCATCACGGCATCTTTGTTTTCAGGCGGACCGTTAAAGAACGTGACACACACGTCTCCCGGAAATCCTGTTGAAATTAACCAATACGATCACAACTTCGAAACTTCAGAAGTTTTTTTCCAATTTTCTGTGCCATATGCATCAGACATTCAGACAACGATCCGTGAGTGTGACATCTGAGACTAATGAACAGTAAACTGGGTTAAGAGAATGCATTTTAACGTAAAAAAAATCTTACATACTTAACCTTAAAAATATGAGAATTTTTCAAGAATTGCACTAAGGAACATTCTTACGAACTTCAAATAATTTACCCTAAGAGACTCCCTGCTCAAGATATTCGTGAATCTGGCACCAGATCAGATATTTTGCACAGTATTTACTCAAAATGCATACAAATAAATTAGGCTGGTTAGGCTATAGCCTGCTAGTAGATTTTGAAGGCAATGCTATTATGTTAACTGGTCGGCAACAATAATATTTTGTCTGAAATAACTACAAGCTTTTTAAAAAATGTTTGTTTAGGCACATTCTGTTTGGGTTCTGTAATTTTGCTATTGTCTGAATTATCTCATTTCTTTTTGAAATCACTTTAAGCTCATGATCTGAACTGACGAGAATATTATTTACCACACAGCAACACATATTATTGGCAGAGAACACATGACACACACACGCCTCTTGCACTTTGGCCTTCACACTCTAATTTGACACATAAAGTGCAGAAGAATGTCCCTTCAATCTTTGCAGTAAATACACCATTTCTAGGTTGATTTTCTGAAAAGTAAAATTGTCTTTGTCAGGTTAGTGTGCTGAAAGTGTCAGTTTTCGGGAAACCAGACATTTCAACCAGACGTTTTTTCATTTCTGTTTGATGCTGCAATTACATTAGCAAAAAAAAAACTTTTTAAAATTACTTTATAGAAAAATAGGTACTTTATAAAGTTTATAGGTCAGACTGTGCCTCACAAATCAAAAAGCTGGCAAACAAACACTTGATCACAGTTATTCCCAACACGACTCATAAAGAAGATTTCAACAGGAACTATGGCTCGTAAATGTCTTGTTAACAAATACAATAACTGTCAAATAATGAAAAACAATGGATTACTGTACATGACTGAAGCAGATTCTCTTACGTTCATGTGTGTTGGTTTCCAATCAGCAAAAGTTCCCTCTGATTCTTATCAATCTGACCTACTATCAAGAAATTGACCGGAAAATTCATTAATGATTTATTTAATATAGATTATCAGATTATATTAAATAACCATTGTAACCTTCTACTTAACACAATAAAGGTTTGATATTTATTGCCACTCAAAGGTCACAAAAATCTAACATTTTATTTAATATTATATGTCTGACCTTTTTGACCTGACCTTAATCTGAATATGCAAACCTTTTAGCACACACTCATTTATTTTTATAATATAGTATGTTTTTCAGCGAACATAAACACATCAGCAATAATAAAGAAATATGCTTCATCCTTTTCCATGTTCTCTTATTATTGAATGAGGAAGTCTCTCTGTTTATAGTTACCGTAACATATCCACAACAAAACAACGGTCAGCATTCAGTTCTGCTCTAGATCACAGACTGTTCAAAACATGATCTACAGAAACACACACACACACACCAACGAAAACCATCAAATATGCCATGAAACATGCAAAGGTGGTTTTGTAAAACTTTAAAACCATGTATTAGAAATCTCTCTCTATCCCACATTATAAAATATATATTTAATGACCTATAATAAGCTCCTATAATTGGGTCAATAAGATAAGTTATATTATTTGTGATTATAACACTGGCATACGATACAATAAGCAATCACATAATACCAATAAGGTACTTTATAATATAATATAGTATATTTTTTAAATGTTATGCATACATGAACTTACTGGCATCATTAAATGACCATATCATAATCACATATCAACTATGACCAAATGATAAGGTTGATAAGCTACATTGTAATACATAACAATACATACATTAATTAATTAATTCATATAATTAATTCATCATGAAATTTCAACAAAGATTCATTATATTAATGCACATGACTTAGATTATATGGTCATATAAACAAGTAGAATAACCATATTAGACCAATAAGAGACAATTGATGGCATTACCAAATCATAATCAATGGTCAATAAGCTACATTATGCTATGTCATAGGGTGAATTCAGGTTAACTGGGACAATTTTGGGCAATTGAAATTACTGGGAAAAGTGTCCCAATCAATCTGAATTTACCCCTATATGAGCTTGTAATTATGATAAGCTCAAGCATTTAATCATATAAGGTCAAACATATTAATATTATAATGCTTATGAGTATTCGCAACGTTATATAGTCCTATATTAAAAATAATTTAAAATATTATAATGAATATCAATACATTATTTATATATATATATATATATATATAGCCTATTTGGCATATTTTTGCATACATAATGCATAATTGATATTCATCATAATTTTTTTTTTTAAATCCCATGTTATTGCATTTAAATGTGATATAATCGCGGCTCTTACCGCCCAGCATGTGAGGCGTCAGGTGTACAGGTAAAGAGCCGATCATCAGTGTTCTCTGTCCGTCAGTCTCGTCTCTCCGGCCGCTGGTGGGTATAATCGCGCTCTGGATGAATGACCCGGGTCTGTGTGATGAATACTGGACCCGTTCACCGATCTGACCCGTCGAACCGCCCGCGTAATATCGCAACACTGCCGCTCGCGCGCTCCCGCTGTTCACATCGGACCCAGAGTAAGACCTGACCCGGACACCCACTGACGGACTGCTCTGTTTTGGACCCATCCTTTATAATATCAGTCTTTAAAACTCCTAGAAGCCACGAACTGAACCTTCAGCTTCAAAATATCGAGAAGCATTAACCGATAAACGCAAAATATGCATTAAACGCTCTATAGAGCGAAGCCCAAACAACTTTTCACACTTCCCGAAGCAGATGTGAGTGAGTCCAGTCGAGCACACCGCTAACTCACTCACTCAGAGTGATGCCAAGATCACGTGATCTGCTGCTGCTTCCTCCCCTCCTTGTCTCACTTGTTTTGCAATATTACTGCTTTCCTAGTAACTGTTTTTAATTTTTCTCTGCTAATTTGAAGTTCTCTAAATTGTTACATTTCACTGAAATCTTTATATGCGTATCTACTACTTCATTACCTTCTTCTCCAACATGAAGGAACCCAGAAATGAAATATTACTGCCAATGTCATTACGTAACTTTATCTATATTTTAAAATTTCTAGAATTATGTTTTAGATGAATTGTCCAGATTGAGAATCTGAGGATAACTCCCTTCTCCGAGAGCCAATCTGAATCTGAAGCTTTTTTCTAATAATGTGGAATAAATGCAGCTGCACATATTATTTTGATCCTTTAAGGTCCTTCGGTCCAAATGGACCCGACACAATTAAATATATATATTTTTTTTAATCATAGAAATGGTCTGAAATTTGGTGACTTTTTTGGTACTTGGTATATGAACATCCAAAAAAATTGGGGACAGGATTTGAATAATCTAAGTGGTTGTAAAAAAAAATCGTCACACTCAGGACCTTCGGGTCCAAATGGACCCGGATAGGAAATGAATGGCAAATTGGCAAAAATGTGAAAATACCGAGTTTTTTTGTGCGTACAATCTCCAAATCAGCCACGATCCAGAAAAAAAGCACAGAACAGTGAAGGGGTGAATCTTTAAAACATCAAGAGGCCAAAACAGACACACACACACACACACACAAACACACTTTTATACATAAACAAACCAATAAATTCAATTACCTATGTGTTTTGCATTTTTAAAATGCTCAGTTTGTCCACCAGATGGCATCCATCTCATTTCAAAAATTGCTTTCATGAGGTCTAGGCTTGACTCTAAAATGAAATACAGCTTTTAAAAAAAATATATATATATATATATATATATATATATATATATATATATATATATATATATTATAATTTTCTATTATATTCAATGGGGGGAAAAGGGTCATATTTATTGCATAAATATTAATTATAAATCATAAAATTCTCAAAACACCAAAAAAGAAAAGAAAAAATATTATAAAAAACAAGTAAAAAAAAAAAAAGATTTTCTTTTAATAAATATGAATCCCACCCTTCCGGCCCATTTGGACCCGAAAGTCCTGAGTGTGACTCTGAAATGAAGGACCCCAGAGGGTTAAAAGCATCTGTAAAGAGATTTGTCATATTACTATATTTCTAGTCATTAACGCCTAGACTACTTCAATTACTGACTTCATGGGTAAATTGAAACTTGCAACCCCATTCACATCTCATAACATACAAAGCCTAATATTTAATGTCAAATTTACATCCAACCAAAGTCCAAGAGTATGTCATGTGTTCTGCTGAAGAAGGTTACAGCTTATACTGTATGTGTGGGAAAAACAGTGATCGAATAATTATGAAAACACAGAGCTAAGAAATACAGAATACACTCTTAAGGTTCAAATTTAATTGCTGAATTTTAGGTTACAGTACATGCTGACCCAAACAAGTTTTACTCCAGTTTAATTCTAAATGACTCTAAACAACAGGTTGATCAATATTCATCTAAATCAGTGACAATATTTCCAATTACCACATTGTAAGATTTGTACAATCTTCTTAGAAATTAAATGATTAGTTATAAAGGTGACTCAAATGTCATCCACAAATGGATTTACACACACAAAGGAGTGAGTAAATAAATAAATATAATAAAAGGGTCAAATATAATAAACAATAGATAAATATTAATAAATAATATAAATATTAATATTTGAAATAATATGAATAAAACAGGAATCACAAATCCAGTACAGAACTTTAGCTGTTACATAAGTACATAAAGACAAAAATAATATATTTAAACAAACAAAAACATTTTATGGTTAAGCAAAATAATCAAAATTAGACAAAAAGTGGCAAAGTTGAGAAGTTTATCACTGAAGACTTTTGGACAAACAAAACCAAATAAAAATCACAATCTGGTACAGAGCTTTAACGGTTACATAACTACATAAAGACAGTCAGAAAAACAGCAGCTTTGATCTCAGTAACACACTTCCGTATAATGTTGGTGTAACTTCATCTCTACGCTCGACGTGTGCAGGAAGACACTAATGGAAGCAGAAGACGGAGGAGGTTTAGCGTCAGCACATTCACGTACAGTATGTCATGTGCAGTCCTTCAGGCATCATCATGATGAGATATGAGACAGCAGAGAGATAAATGATGCTTTAAAGAGGTCACATGACCAGGAACCGCAGTGACATCAATCAGCTGATATATGCTCTTCAAAATAAAGGTTCCAGGGATCTACAGGAAAATGATTCATTCCCTAGTTCTTAAAAAAGAACATTCTGGTGATTTAAAGAACGTCATAATTGGCCTAATCAATGTTTTGAAGAAGTACATAGCAACTCAAGAACCCGATGAGGCCCAAAATAAAGGTTCTTGATAAGAAGTGGATTCAGAAGCGCTGAAGAACCTTTATTTTAAGAGTGTGAAACAGAACTTGTTTTCATGAATTAGATGCACAGTTTTATCTTTCTCTGGTTAAGCTCAGAGTTGAGCTTTCTTAACTCAGAGGACTAGATACAATAAGCTGATTAATACAATCAAGAGACAATCAAGGCAAAGAGAGGATTAAAATAAGAGCGGTTGTTAGAAATTTCACCCATCCAAACACAATAACCTCATCACCTCTTCCTCAGGGATTATCAGACTTCTGATCGGATCTTTAACAACAGATGCTTTGTATACGCTTGCAATCAGCTTTGGTTATTTGTCATTTAGAAGTGATTTAAAGTACATTTCAACACAAGCACAATCCCACAGAAGTGACCGAAGGTTAGAAGTCTCATTCAAGAGGACAATAAATCCACAATCGACATCTAGATTCTCCACAGCCAACATCAAATCAAAACTGACCCTAATTACTTTCATATTGCATGTTCTTGGTCTTATTGTGGTGGATTTTTGGAGCACATTATTCACACCAAAAATAAAAAGATTAATTATTTAACTTGAGCAAATTCACAAGTGTTATGTTCAGAGTAGCGTACGACTCTATTTTGCACTATATATGTTAATTTTGTGTGTTGCATGGAATATCCCAATGATATTCAACATTTATTAAAATGTGCAGTATTTATGCTAGGGACCGTATCCCATAATGCAATGCATGTACCTTCCATTTGCAATTTGATAATGAATAGGAACTTATGTAAGCAATAAAAAAAAACCACATTTGATCAGACTAGGAAGAATTAAGGTGTTTTTACCACATAATTGGATTCAAAACATCCTTATTTTTGAAGATCACAACAGCACGCCACTCGCTGAATTAAAAATGCAACATAGTCATGTGACAACAATCCAGCATTATTCTATTCTGAACATATTTACCACCTTATGATCTTTACGTCACCTCCAGTCACATGATGGGTTAGGGAGATAAAAAAAAAAGAAAAAAGAGAGAGCTGGGAAGAAGATATTTGTTTTTCTCATGACATGACACATATTGACATGAGAGTTAATATAGATCAAAATAACATGATCATTAAAATCAGGGTGCAGGAAAAGCTGTCCAGGTATTAAAGGGTGTAATGGTGCAGTGTGTGTGTGTGTGTGTGTGTGTAAGGAGAAGAGCCAGGTGAGTAAGGTTAAGAGAGCAGGGCTTGATGCCGAGACTGAGCCTCACTGCTGGCTCACACCCATCTGCTGGTGGTCCGGCTCTGGTTCCTCCTCCACGTCTGCATGATACTGATCGAATGTGTCATCATCGATATCTGGAAGACCCAGGAGCTGCAGGACAGTTTCACAATCATTCCATACAGAACAGAATAGAATGTTCAGATGCAACATGCATTCCATTAGAAGATCGTAAACTGTTCTGGCTCTACAATCTGATCCAATGACTCATGTTTGAAACATCTGGAAAATAGGCAATATGCACACATCATGTGCAGTATACAGATAAACGAATGAGTTATAACGGGCTGAATAATAGTTTATTGTGTTCATTACTCTTGATAAATGTGGAGCGAGAGACTTACAGGCCTGAAGGATCTGAAGACTTTGTCCAGCACCTCCAGCAGTGTTTTCTTCCCACAGGAGGAGATGTAGTCCTGCGCCAACTGCAGGAACGGTAGACAGTCCTCACTCTCACTCCACACATGCTGAAAACACACACAGGATTAGATTCAACACGTCCTTTCACCAGCAGTTTTACTGTAGTCCAAATATTACACTCATAACTGCATTTAACAGTTACATTTATAGTTGAGACAGATGTTTGTGAATTGTAATTTTGATATTTAAGATTTTATTCTTTATCTAACACTGTGTGTGTGTGTGCACTCAAAAAAATAAATTTTGCCTCTTGTTAAATTTAATTAATTAAAATAAGCAAAAGTAACATGATTTTTTAATATTTTGTCACAACTTAATTTAATTGTGTTCAATCAACCTAATATATTTAAAACTGAAGTTTACTTAATTAATTTGTGAGAAAACTAGATGAATTATTTTTGTTGACCTCTAACTTGGCATGATCTGTAACTCCCAGCATGCTTTGCAAGGGACTGCATTAGGAGGGTAAATTTAGGGATTAAAATGTTATTTTATGTGTTTTTCAGTAAATGGAAAGATTTTGTTAGTTGATGTTAGTATTTACTTTTCAGTTATGTTAGAAACTTAGAGGACTTTATGTAATATTTTTGAATTTTGTGGTTACCATTATGCAGAAGAGTGACGACTGTGTTTATTCTATGGGAACTCAGTATACTCTCTATATTCATTAAACCTCACTTGCAGACCTGCATAAGTCATATCTAATATTACTATACAAAAAGTTGTTCTAATTAAATTGAATGCTAGTAGCTACTATCATTGGAAGTAACTGTTGATTCAAACTAGCTAAATTTATAATATATGTGATTTTAGGCAGGACAAAAATTAAATCTAGGTAACTTAACAAAACTTTATCTAATAGGAATGACACAATTATTTTAGTAGTCTTGACCAAATTACTTTAAGTTCATACAGCAAGATTACAACAAATCATTTCAAACAAATTCGATTTTGTTGGATAAATATAATTCAATTTCGTGGAAAAGCTTTCCTTAATTTAATTAAGTTGGTTCAACAGATTATTTTTTTGAGTGTGTGAGTGTGTGTGTGTGTGTGTGTGTGTGTGTGTGTGTGTGTGTGTGTGTGTGTGTGTGTGTGTGTGTGTGTGTGTGTGTGTGTGTGTGTGTGTGTGTGTGTGTGTGTGTGTGTGTGTGTGTGTTTATCCTGCTTTATATACTTATTTAACTAAAGTTGTTTTTTCGTACTGTTTTTTTTTTTTGTGGCTCATAATATATATATATATATATATATTGAATGCAGTCACTTCCTTTGTATGCATATGCCAAATGCATGAATCAAATTTTTATATTTTTCCCTCAATGGAGTTGCAAAGCCCAGTAAACAATGTTTAACGTGTTCCTTACAAACCTTTACACATCTAGAAATAATTTGCAACGGAGATCATTTGTAAAATTATATCTGCACTGATCTCCTTTGGAAAATCAGACTAAAAATATGCATGAGTAAAAAAAATTTTCTTAATATAAACTCCCTGGTATATTTATTTCTGGATTTATTAAATAGGTACATACAGTGTATGGATAAAAGGAATTGTCTGAACTCAAAATTGAGCTTCCTGCAGAGAATCTGGGACACTAAACTCTTTGTCCCGTTATAATTATCCGAGCGAGAGGGGCCATTTTTCAGTAGATGGCCCAAATAATCTTCTCCTCCCAAACGGCATTTGAGAAAAATGTCTAATGAGGAAACAGAATCGGATTCGAATACAATTCAAAAGACCATAGAGTTCAGTTAGTAAAAGTCAAATGAATTGTGTTATACAATACATTTCTGTTGTTTATTGTTTGTTTACTGATACTGGCACTCAGAATATCCGAGAGTTTGTGCTGTTATAACTAACATAGATCAATGTTTTGAGTGTTGAATGCTGCACACTTCATGCAAAATGATATAAGGACAGTTTTAGTGCATGTGTGCTGCTCTAAATGCTCTCTGAAATGCACTGGATTGTGGCAGCTTTGAGAACAAGGACATTACACAACAACACATCATCATCTCTGAACTCCCTGCTCAAGCATTGGAAAGCGTGCTGATATTTCAATTATAGGTTTTTCTGCACTTCACAAATATATGATCTCAAACCTCACCAAAACTGGAGTTGTGTAGCTGTTAATGCATGTCAGTTTGAGGCTAACATCTATACGCATGTCCTAGAAACATTTGTTTAAAGTATTTTAAAGTTTACAATAATTCTAATACTCAACTAAAGGCTATTAATATTGATAACTTCCTGTTTCAACTGGGAATGTCAACATATGTCAACAACATTCCTGAAGCACAGGATAGAAAAACTTTCTTTTACTGATTTCTGAGATTATTTATGCATCTGTCCAGAGATCTCAGGAACAGAGGAACAACTCTATCATTCACGACAAGACAGTCTTATAATGTTAAAATGTCACAGTCTGTATAATGTTAGTTCACATGAACTGATTGGGTAAACTAATGTTAACAAATGAAACCTTATTGTAAAGAGTTAACACTAAATGCAAGCTTGCTGAAACAACGTCCTAACAGCTCTTTGGGAATTGGTTATCAATCACTTTTATAGTCTGAGACCACTGGCAAAAATGCTTCTTTTTGAATCCTTTAGTATTTCATTATATATTTTATTAACATCATAACCATCTGAGGCCGAAAAACTGCTTGCACTAATGTACTTATTTTATAAGTGATGTACATGCATTTTTATCTATTATTAATGTAAAATCTCTCTCTCTCTCTCTCTCTCTCTCTCTCTCTCTCTCTCTCTCTTGCTGTCTCACAAACACACACACACACACCCTCCTCTCTTCTCTCTCGCTCTTTCTCACAAACACACTTTCCCTCTCCTTCTCTCCATCTCTCTCTCTCTCACAAACACACACACTCTCTCTCTCTCTCTCTCTCTCTCCCTCTCTCACACACACACATACTCACACACTCTACCTCTCTCTCTCTCTCTCCCTCTCTCTCTGTCTCTCTCTCTCACACACACATACACACTCTCCCTCACCCACACACACACTCTCCCTCTCCCTCTCTCTCCCTCTCTCTCTCTCTCTCACACACACACACACACACACTCTCTCTTTCGGTGACCCTACTGATCTGGTATTGATCAGTCTGAGTAATAAGAGCCGTGTCCTGCTGCTGCATGAGCTGTGGGACTGCAGGGTGATGCGGTCGGTCTGATCATGTGCTGTGATGTCAGGGAAACTACAGTAAAATGTTGTGCTTCACTTCAAACAGATGCACAAACAGAAACCAAACATGTATCCAACAGGCATGTGCAAGGGGAGCATTAATGCAAATGCAGAATGTGTTTTTACTACATCATTACACCAAAAAAGCAGAGCATATCTGCACTATGTTTCTCTAAATGACAGCGATCTGTGCAGCGTTAGACATTTGTTCCGATAAAACACACTAACACACACCTCGTGGCCCTGAAACGGAGCTGATGCAATACCTGTCTGACCAGAACATATACATCAGTCTACACACTGACTGCATATTACACTTATACAAATTAAATTGTTGGAAGATGCATCCTACAACCCAACAGCATGAAAACATCCAGCCAAGCATGTACAGAGAAAGCACTGCAGTCAAAAACAATGACATCATTTCGTTGGCTTTCAGATAAAGGCCTTAAAACACATATTATACCGGCAATACCAGCTTACAGTGATAGTGTACAATGTACACGCGTGATTTCCCTCTTATCCACTCCAGTAAACAGGCCTGTGTCTAATAACATGCTAATACCATAGTAGCTTGTCCAGAAACCATGGTACTTTTTATAATTGAGACAAAAGAGACTGTTTAGATTAGAACACAGCAGTATTCACACACACACACACACACACACACGCGCGCGCGCGGTCGCGCGCACAGCTCCCCCTCCCCCCGAGGATATTACTCGATTATGTCATACTTACAAAATTGTCGGTTCCTCCCGTGAGATTGTCCGGGCAGAGCACGTAGAACGAGATCCCGGGCTCGGCGTAGAAGTCCAGCCGCCTCTCGTCCACATCCTCGGCGAAGATCAGGTCGAAGGGGTTCCCGGAGCACCATTTCTCCGCGGTGTCCACCAGCTCTTTAAACTCCATCCTGATGATGCTGATGCTGCGGATGCTGAGCACTAACGCTGCGTCGTCATGGTGATTAGAGAGGATTCGTGTTTGTTGAGGTCTCACTGTCTCATATCGGCCTGTATTCGAGTGTTCCTGAACTGGACCTGACGGACCGGACCCGGTTCAGCCCGCCTGTGCGGATAACAACGCCTGTCCTCTAGCAGGATGACGTCACATGACAACACATGCGCCCCTCGTCATCATCTGCATAAGAGACCATCCCTAAAGAGACACCCGTTTCCTCAACTGCTCAAACTTCTACATATATAAATAATAATATATTTTTGATGCTGTAGTAACTGTGAATTATTTTTAACAACAGCAACAACAATAACAATAACATTTCAAGTGTATGCTGACATGCTGACGTCTTTTGTAAAGAAATATATACGCCATTTATATTTCTTTAAATATTTTTAGGAATTTAAATAATTGAAGAGTACGTCTTTAAATCAATGTATATTACATCATATATTATTTTGATTAATTATTTATAATTATTAAATTGTGTGTGTGTGTGTGTGTGTGTGTGTGTGTGTGTGTGTGTGTGTGTGTGTGTGTGTGTGTGTGTGTGTGTGTGTGTGTGTGTGTGTGTATGTGTGTGTGTGTGTGTGTGTGTAAATGGCACTGTAGGTTGTATCTATTGTGCTCCACTGGGAGCAGTGGGAGAACAGGGGTCAGATTCACAAAAAATGTAATCGTAACAATTATACATAAAAAATTATAGAATTTACGATTATTTTATATTTTAAGAACATTCTTTATAAGAATTTTTTTGTCTTAAGAACAATCTTATGGAAAAATATAAGAACATTCAAGAAATGTTGTGGTGAATACAAAATATTCTTAATCTTTTTTTCTGAAAATAATGCTAAAACATAGCAGTTAAGAGGAATGTATTCTTAAGAATCGTGAACCATGACAACAAGCGCAACGCCGTTTTCTCTCGTCATGCTTACTATAGACCTATGCTCAGGTACAGTTTTGTCTGTAATTGCAAAAATGAATTTAAATATACTGTATAATTGCAAAAATGATTTTAAATAGTGTATTTAACAGGTAGCCTACTATTGGTAAGCTACTATGTTAACCTCCCTAAAAATTATAAATTCTCTAAATTGATTATATATAACATCTTTAAACACAATCATGTCGCGCAAAAGAAAAAATCAGAAGATGATGGACACAACATATCAAGTTGAGATTTTAATATGTTTTAATATGTGACAGATATATATTGAGTGGTAAGGTAGTGGTGGTGATGGCGCAGTGGATAAGACACATGCCTTTGGTGTGAGAGACCCGGGTTCGAATCCAATGTGAGACACCAATGTGTCCCTGAGCAAGACACGTAACCCCTAGTTGCTCCAGAAGCGTGCGACCTCTGACATATATAGACATATATAGCTTTTATTTGGATAAAAGCGTCAGCTAAATGAATAAATGTAAATGGTTCAGGCATGATCAGCAGATGCTTTAGGCCAAGGGATTAACACCATTTTTTATCATTATTATTATTATTTCTAATTGCTATATTTAATGTTAACATTACAGTTTTTCTCAATTGCTAAAACACAATTTCTGAAACCTTGGTCCATTTTCTGAAAACATTAAACACAAAACCTCATCTTCAAGCACTATTTACAAGCACTACATTTACTGACTCCTCTTGCAAAATGAAACTTTCGCCTCAAAACAGTTTTACCTGTGTTCAAAATCAAACACTGCTCTCAAATCATAAACAAAGTGATCAAAATGCTATACACTATCAAGCAGTCAGTAAACAATACACCAACAAATTTAAAACACATTGTTCAAAACATATAGTTCTCAGGGAGAACTACATTTTTAATCTCAAAACAAATTTCATATTTTTTCATTGTACAGTAGTGCACTGTACTACAGTATACGATACTCAAAGGGACACAAATGAAAGGAGTAAACATGTGATCAATGTGCTTCTTGTCTTTGGCCTATCAGGCCAGAGCACTTCGTCGACATCACTAGCAATATTGTCCCTCCTGAGGCAACGGGTGAAGAAGCCTCTTGTGTGTCGTATCCAGCCCTGACATGATTCCTCACCAATATCACCACAGGCTAAATCCATGGTTTGCAGCAGATTTACTCTGGTGTAGGGTTGTCTATCATAAACTTTCCATCTCCAAGAGGAGAAAAACTCCTCAATCGGATTCAGGAAAGGCGAGTATGGAGGGAGGTACAAGTTCATAAACTGCCCATTGATGTTAAACCATTCCCTTACCTGAGCAGCTCGGTGGAAACTGACATTGTCACTCTAAGTCCTGCTTCCCTCATTGTCAGTCCATGGACAAGAACATGGTCTATGACTGTTGCTCGAATTTCATCAGATATTTCCACTCTTTGTCTTCCTCTTCCTCCTTCTCCTCTTCCTTGCCCCTCCTCCTCCTCCTCCTTCTCTTCCTCCTCCTCCTCTTCCTCTTTCTTGCCCTCCTCCTCATCCTCTTCCTTGCCCTCCTCATCCTCCTCCTCTTTCTTGCCCTCCTCCTCCTCCTCACCCTCCTCCTCCTCTTTCTTGCCCTCCTCTTCCTCCTCTTCCTCTTTCTTGCCCTCCTCCTCCTCTTCCTCCTCCTCATCTTCCTCTTTCTTGCCCTCCTCCTCCTCCTCTTTCTTGTCCTCCTCCTCTTCCTTGCCCTCCTCATCCTCCTCGTCTTTCTTGCCCTCCTCCTCCTCCTCTTCCTCTTTCTTGCCCTCCTCCTCCTCCTCTTTCTTGCCCTCCTCCTCCTCTTTCTCTTTCTTGCCCTCCTCCTCCTCCTCTTCCTCTTTCTTGCCCTCCTCCTCCTCCTCTTCCTCTTTCTTGCCCTCCTCCTCCTCCTCCTCCTCTTTCTTGCCCTCCTCCTCCTCCACTTCCTCTTTCTTGCCCTCCTCCTCCTCTTCCTCCTCCTCCTCCTCCTCCTCTTTCTTGCCCTCCTCCTCTCCCTCTTTCTTGCCCTCCTCCTCCTCTTCCTCCTCCTCCTCTTCCTCTTTCTTGCCCTCCTCCTCTTTCTTGCCCTCCTCCTCCTCTTTCTCTTTCTTGCCCTCCTCCTCCTCTTCCTCTTTCTTGCCCTCCTCCTCCTCCTCTTCCTCTCTCTTGCCCTCCTCCTCCTCCTCCTCTTCCTCTCTCTTGCCCTCCTCCTCCTCCTCCTCCTCTTTCTTGCCCTCCTCTCCTCCACTTCCTCTTTCTTGCCCTCCTCCTCCTCTTCCTCCTCTTCCTCTTTCTTGCCCTCCTCCTCCTCTTTCTTGCCCTCCTCCTCTCCCTCTTTATTGCCCTCCTCCTCCTCTTCCTCCTTCTCCCTTTCCTCTTTCTTGCCCTCCTCCTCCTCTTTCTTGCCCTCCTCCTCTCCCTCTTTCTTGCCCTCCTCCTCCTCTTCCTCCTCCTCCTCTTCCTCTTTCTTGCCCTCCTCCTCCTCCTCCTCCTCCTCCTCTTTCTTGTCCTCCTCCTCTTCCTTGCCCTCCTCATCCTCCTCCTCTTTCTTGCCCTCCTCCTCCTCCTCTTTCTTGCCCTCCTCCTCCTCACCCTCCTCCTCCTCCTCTTTCTTGCCCTCCTCCTCCTCTTCCTCTTTCTTGCCCTCCTCCTCCTCCACTTTCTTGCCCTCCTCCTCCTCTTCCTCTTTCTTGCCCTCCTCCTCCTCCTCCTCCTCTTTCTTGCCCTCCTCCTCCTCCTCCTCTTCCTTGCCCTCCTCCTCCTCGTCGCCCACCTTCGCACACGCACTCGTCCTCTCACATTGTTTCTTCTATCCATTCTCAGACTTTCTCCTTCCCACCTTCAACAACCTGTTTACTCTCTGAACTGGCTTATATTGGTTGTGTCACATCATCTGAAACAGGTTGAATCAGTTTTGAGTGGTTGTGTTCAATCAAATGACATGTGTTCTCTATTTATATTTGATTGTTGCCACTTGTGTTTACCAGTATGGATGACATGTGCATTAGAGTGCAGAATGTGTTTTGAGAATGAGAATGTGTTCAGAGTTTTGCTGAAAAGTCTGAGATCTGTAAATTGTGTTTTACCATGTGAAATTGTTTACGGTATTGACAACAGACTCTAAATGAGTTCAGACAACTGAGAACTTTGTTCAGGCAATGGATTTTAGTGTTTTAGCATTTGAGAAAAACTGTGATACAGACCCTCTGTGATGTTAGCTGTCTGTCAGTCAAAAAAACAACCGTGAGCCTTGTATTTGCAGCAGTGTCAATGTTAAGGGTCATAACATTCAGAATAGTCATGGGTGATTTTAACATTTGAGTAGCAGTTATTTCTCTATTTTCACATTCTCACACTCAAAAGCTTGATTGACAGCTCCTTCTGTGGCTTGATCCGCTGAAATCCCTGAAGAATGATCATTGACAGCTTGAAGCATGTGTTGAGTGAGTAGCTCACCTCTGTCATCACAGATAGTTTTCATTGTCAACTCTCATCAACTATTCACAAAAATACCAGTTCTCAGCTTACATATCTCTGAAAGAATGAATTAAAACTGTAAACTGAGTTGCTTTCACATTTGAAATTTGTATATTGCAAAGTAAGATGCAATGTCTAGCATTTAAGGGATTTGTGCAGCGTGTCTTTTCATGAAAGCAACATATTTTGGCCCATATAAACTCATGTTTATTTGATCATAATTAAATGACAAAAAAACAGTTTTTATCCTAAAAACAAGCGCAACGCCGTTTTCTCTCGTCATGCTTACAATAGACCTATGCTCAGGTACAGTTTTGTCTGTAATTGCAAAAATGAATTTAAATATACTGTATAATTGCAAAAATGATTTTAAATAGTGTATTTAACAGGTAGCCTACTATAGGTAAGCTACTATGTTAACCTCCCTAAAAATTATAAATTCTCTAAATTGATTATATATAACATCTTTAAACACAATCATGTCGCGCAAAAGAAAAAATCAGAAGATGATGGACACAACATATCAAGTTGAGATTTTAATATGTTTTAATATGTGACAGATATATATTGAGTGGTAAGGGGGTGGTGGTGATGTCGCAGTGGATAAGACACATGCCTTTGGTGTGAGAGACCCGGGTTTGAATCCAATGTGAGACACCAATGTGTCCCTGAGCAAGACACTTAACTCCTAGTTGCTCCAGAGGCGTGCGACCTCTGACATATATAGCAATTGTAAGTCGCTTTGGATAAAAGCGTCAGCTAAATGAATAAATGTAAATGGTTCAGGCATGATCAGCAGATGCTTTAGGCCAAGGGATTAACACCATTTTTTATTATTATTATTTCTAATTGCTATATTTAATGTTAACATTACAGTTTTTCTCAATTGCTAAAACACAATTTCTGAAACCTTGGTCCATTTTCTGAAAACATTAAACACAAAACCTCATCTTCAAGCACTATTTACAAGCACTACATTTACTGACTCCTCTTGCAAAATGAAACTTTCGCCTCAAAACAGTTTTACCTGTGTTCAAAATCAAACACTGCTCTCAAATCATAAACAAAGTGATCAAAATGCTATACACTATCAAGCAGTCAGTAAACAATACACCAACAAATTTAAAACACATTGTTCAAAACATATAGTTCTCAGGGAGAACTACATTTTTAATCTCAAAACAAATTTCATATTTTTTCATTGTACAGTAGTGCACTGTACTACAGTATACGATACTCAAAGGGACACAAATGAAAGGAGTAAACATGTGATCAATGTGCTTCTTGTCTTTGGCCTATCAGGCCAGAGCACTTCGTCGACATCACTAGCAATATTGTCCCTCCTGAGGCAACGGGTGAAGAAGCCTCTTGTGTGTCGTATCCAGCCCTGACATGATTCCTCACCAATATCACCACAGGCTAAATCCATGGTTTGCAGCAGATTTACTCTGGTGTAGGGTTGTCTATCATAAACTTTCCATCTCCAAGAGGAGAAAAACTCCTCAATCGGATTCAGGAAAGGCGAGTATGGAGGGAGGTACAAGTTCATAAACTGCCCATTGATGTTAAACCATTCCCTTACCTGAGCAGCTCGGTGGAAACTGACATTGTCACTCTAAGTCCTGCTTCCCTCATTGTCAGTCCATGGACAAGAACATGGTCTATGACTGTTGCTCGAATTTCATCAGATATTTCCACTCTTTGTCTTCCTCTTCCTCCTTCTCCTCTTCCTTGCCCCTCCTCCTCCTCCTCCTTCTCTTCCTCCTCCTCCTCTTCCTCTTTCTTGCCCTCCTCCTCATCCTCTTCCTTGCCCTCCTCATCCTCCTCCTCTTTCTTGCCCTCCTCCTCCTCCTCACCCTCCTCCTCCTCTTTCTTGCCCTCCTCCTCCTCTTCCTCCTCTTCCTCTTTCTTGCCCTCCTCCTCCTCTTCCTCCTCCTCATCTTCCTCTTTCTTGCCCTCCTCCTCCTCCTCTTCCTTGCCCTCCTCATCCTCCTCGTCTTTCTTGCCCTCCTCCTCCTCTTCCTCTCTCTTTTGTCAAAAAAACAACCGTGAGCCTTGTATTTGCAGCAGTGTCAATGTTAAGGGTCATAACATTCAGAATAGTCATGGGTGATTTTAACATTTGAGTAGCAGTTATTTCTCTATTTTCACATTCTCACACTCAAAAGCTTGATTGACAGCTCCTTCTGTGGCTTGATCCGCTGAAATCCCTGAAGAATGATCATTGGCAGCTTGAAGCATGTGTTGAGTGAGTAGCTCACCTCTGTCATCACAGATAGTTTTCATTGTCAACTCTCATCAACTATTCACAAAAATACCAGTTCTCAGCTTACATATCTCTGAAAGAATGAATTAAAACTGTAAACTGAGTTGCTTTCACATTTGAAATTTGTATATTGCAAAGTAAGATGCAATGTCTAGCATTTAAGGGATTTGTGCAGCGTGTCTTTTCATGAAAGCAACATATTTTGGCCCATATAAACTCATGTTTATTTGATCATAATTAAATGACAAAAAAACAGTTTTTATCCTAAAAACAGCTGAGCGAACTTTTACAATGTGTAAATTTAAAAATAATTGAAATTTGAAAACAAAAAACAAAAAAACATGAGGAATTACATGCAGAAAATGCCCTCTTTTCCCTCACAGAAGACAGCATTAAAATAGAAATTCATTCCCTTTAAAAAAAACCCTACTTTTTAATTAATATATGCATTTTAAGAATTATATTCTTGAGGAATAGTGCAAAATCAAACTTATCTTTAAATTAACCTATATCGAGTGTGCTATAATTGCAAATATTACATATAAGATATATGCTATATATATATGCTGTTTAATTTGTTAGCATGCCTTGCTGAACTCTCACGTTTGGTTGATATATGATTAAAGGATCCACAAGAAAAGTCTTAATATTTTTCCCATAGTAATGAGGCCTGTTGCTTCTGGATGCGATTCAATCTTCGATGCACTTGAAGTTGCAGCCGCTGTAGACGGAGCAGCCGTTGTAGCAAAAGCTGTAATATAAAGATTAGCAAATTAGCTGGAAAAGATCAAACATACATTTTTGGCTTCATTCAGGTCAGGGTTAGGGTTAGGGTTGATAACATTACAGAAGAATGTCTATTGAGTAATAATGCTTACTGGAACCATTGATAGAATGGTCTGAGAAATGATGTTCAATGCATTTACATTTCCTGTTTCTGCTGCTGTCAAAAGCGTGTCTGCAATCTCTTTTCTGGATGGTAAAGATTGGCTGAAGCTGAAAACTAGTTGTGTTATCGTGATGATTGACCCTGGTCTGGAATATATCAAAGAATGTTAGTGGAATCCATTTTGCAAGCACATATTAAAAGATCAATGTTTATGCTCAATGCACACGCACGCACGCACGCACGCACACACACACACACACACACGCACGCACGCAAGCACGCAAGCACGCACACACACATACACACACACACACGCACGCACGCACGCACACACACACACGCACACACACACGATTGCAATATGCTGTATTTATCTGAATCCTTGGACAATCACTCCAAGAAAGTTAACATACTTGGGTTTGTAGACAGCTTCAAGCTGGAACAAATAACAAACAATAAAGAATATACAAAGTTAAAGTGTTAGTCATTTTCTCCTCTGTTAGTGTTTTACAATTGCTAGGACACATTTCTCAAGACTTATTACTTTTTCAAAACTCTTCACACAGTTCTCCTAACCGACTTTCATCTTGGCACAGCAGTAAATTTCACATTCAAAATGCACTAAAATAATGTCAGTGTCTCAAATCAACTCATTCTTCCAGAACACTATGTATTTCATACAACAAACACACTTTGTTTGTCATAAAACAAAAACATAAAAGCACAACAGCAGCTAGCATAATGATTTCTTTAGTAAAATGTCTCTACTGTTCAGAATTCCCCGCAGTTTAAGTTGCATGGTCCATGTTTGTATTACAGTACAATATTATTCCTAAATTTCACAGAGTTTTGGTGGTGTTTGTGTCTGAGTGAGAAAATAAATAATGTATTCTGAAATATATTGTTGTTGAATGCATTTTTGTGCCAAATCAATGATAAATGATCCACAGTTTAGCCCACATAAACTGCTGTTGTGCTCAATGTGTGAAGAGTTTTGAAAAAGTGCCCTAAGTATTAAAATGTATGTCCTAGTGGTTATATATATATATATATATATATATATATATATATATATATATATATATATAAACTGTATCTACAGGTTTAAAATCAAGACATTTATCATCAGAGAGCCTGATGCTTCAACTCACCAGATCCTTCGCAAGCTTAGACCTATTCTTGAACTCCTGAGACTCTGAGTTTTTGAGTGCATCTGTAAATGTGACAAAAGAGTGAAACTCCAGATCTGTTAGTATCTTAGGTACTATTTTTGCAGTGGTTGTGGGCACTTTAGGTGTGGTGGATGTAACGGGTCCAGTTGTCGTGACTCCAGTGTTAGTGGTGGATGTAACGGGTCCAGTTGTAATGACTCCAGTGTTAGTGGTTGATGTAACGGGTCCAGTTGTGGTGACTCCAGTGTTAGTGGTGGATGTAACGGTTCCAGTTGTGGTGACTCCAGTGTTAGTGGTGGATGTAACGGGTCCAGTTGTGGTGACTCCAGTGTTAGTGCTGGATGTAACGGGTCCAGTTGTGGTGACTCCAGTGTTAGTGGTGGATGTAACGGGTCCAGTTGTGGTGACTCGAGTGTTAGTGGTGGATGTAACGGGTACAGTTGTGGTGACTCCAGTGTTAGTGGTGGATGTAACGGGTCCAGTTGTGATGACTCTAGTGTTAGTGCTGGATGTAACGGGTCCAGTTGTGGTGACTGTGTTAGTGGTGGATGTAACGGGTCTAGTTGTGGTGACCCCAGTGTTAGTGGTGGATGTAACGGGTCCAGTTGTGGTGACTGTGTAAGTGGTGGATGTAACGGGTCCAGTTGTGGTGACTCCTGTGTTAATGGTGGATGTAACGGGTCCAGTTGTGGTGACCCCAGTGTTAGTGGTGGATGTAACGGGTCCAGTTGTGGTGACTCCTGTGTTAATGGTGGATGTAACGGGTCCAGTTGTGGTGACCCCAGTGTTAGTGGTGGATGTAACGGGTCCAGTTGTGGTGACTCCAGTGTTAGTGGTGGATGTAACGGGTCCAGTTGTAATGACTCCAGTGTTAGTGGTTGATGTAACGGGTCCAGTTGTGGTGACTCCAGTGTTAGTGGTGGATGTAACGGGTCCAGTTGTGGTGACTCCAGTGTTAGTGGTGGATGTAACGGGTACAGTTGTGGTGACTCCAGTGTTAGTGGTGGATGTAACGGGTCCAGTTGTGATGACTCTAGTGTTAGTGCTGGATGTAACGGGTCCAGTTGTGGTGACTGTGTTAGTGGTGGATGTAACGGGTCCAGTTGTGGTGACCCCAGTGTTAGTGGTGGATGTAACGGGTCCAGTTGTGGTGACTGTGTTAGTGGTGGATGTAACGGGTCCAGTTGTGGTGACTCCAGTGTTAGTGCTGGATGTAACGGGTCCAGTTGTGGTGACCCCAGTGTTAGTGGTGGATGTAACGGGTCCAGTTGTGGTGACCCCAGTGTTAGTGGTGGATGTAACGGGTCCAGTTGTGGTGACTCCAGTGTTAGTGGTGGATGTAACGGGTCCAGTTGTAATGACTCCAGTGTTAGTGGTTGATGTAACGGGTCCAGTTGTGGTGACTCCAGTGTTAGTGGTGGATGTAACGGGTCCAGTTGTGGTGACTCCAGTGTTAGTGGTGGATGTAACGGGTCCAGTTGTGGTGACTCCAGTGTTAGTGCTGGATGTAACGGGTCCAGTTGTGGTGACTCCAGTGTTAGTGGTGGATGTAACGGGTCCAGTTGTGGTGACTCCAGTGTTAGTGGTGGATGTAACGGGTCCAGTTGTGGTGACTCCAGTGTTAGTGGTGGATGTAACGGGTACAGTTGTGGTGACTCCAGTGTTAGTGGTGGATGTAACGGGTCCAGTTGTGATGACTCTAGTGTTAGTGCTGGATGTAACGAGTCCAGTTGTGGTGACTGTGTTAGTGGTGGATGTAACGGGTCCAGTTGTGGTGACCCCAGTGTTAGTGGTGGATGTAACGGGTCCAGTTGTGGTGACTGTGTAAGTGGTGGATGTAACGGGTCCAGTTGTGGTGACTCCTGTGTTAATGGTGGATGTAACGGGTCCAGTTGTGGTGACCCCAGTGTTAGTGGTGGATGTAACGGGTCCAGTTGTGGTGACTCCAGTGTTAGTGGTGGATGTAACGGGTCCAGTTGTAATGACTCCAGTGTTAGTGGTGGATGTAACGGGTCCAGTTGTGATGACTCTAGTGTTAGTGCTGGATGTAACGGGTCCAGTTGTGGTGACTGTGTTAGTGGTGGATGTAACGGGTCCAGTTGTGGTGACTCCAGTGTTAGTGGTGGATGTAACGGGTCCATTTGTGGTGACCCCAGTGTTAGTGGTGGATGTAACGGGTCCAGTTGTGGTGACTCCAGTGTTAGTGGTGGATGTAACGGGTCCAGTTGTAATGACTCCAGTGTTAGTGGTTGATGTAACGGGTCCAGTTGTGGTGACTCCAGTGTTAGTGGTGGATGTAACGGGTCCAGTTGTGGTGACTCCAGTGTTAGTGGTGGATGTAACGGGTCCAGTTGTGATGACTCTAGTGTTAGTGCTGGATGTAACGGGTCCAGTTGTGGTGACTGTGTTAGTGGTGGATGTAATGGGTCCAGTTGTGGTGACTCCAGTGTTAGTGCTGGATGTAACGGGTCCAGTTGTGGTGACTGTGTTAGTGGTGGATGTAATGGGTCCAGTTGTGGTGACTCCAGTGTTAGTGGTGGATGTAACGGGTCCAGTTGTGGTGACTCCAGTGTTAGTGGTGGATGTAACGGGTCCAGTTGTGGTGACTCTAGTGTTAGTGGTGGATGTAACGGGTCCAGTTGTGATGACTCCAGTGTTAGTGGTGGACGTAACGGGTCCAGTTGTGGTGACCCCAGTGTTAGTGGTGGATGTAACGGGTCCAGTTGTGGTGACCCCAGTGTTAGTGGTGGATGTAATGGGTCCAGTTGTGGTGACTCTAGTGTTAGTGGTGGATGTAACAGGTCCAGTTGTGATGACTCCAGTGTTAGTGGTGGACGTAACGGGTCCAGTTGTGCTGACTCCAGTGTTAGTGGTGGATGTAATGGGTCCAGTTGTGGTGACTGTGTTAGTGGTGGATGTAATGGTTCCAGTTGTGGTGACTCCAGTGTTAGTGGTGGATGTAACGGGTCCAGTTGTGGTGACTCCAGTGTTAGTGGTGGATGTAATGGGTCCAGTTGTGGTGACTGTGTTAGTGGTGGATGTAATGGTTCCAGTTGTGGTGACTCCAGTGTTAGTGGTGGATGTAACGGGTCCAGTTGTGGTGACTCCAGTGTTAGTGGTGGATGTAATGGGTCCAGTTGTGGTGACTGTGTTAGTGGTGGATGTAATGGTTCCAGTTGTGGTGACTCCAGTGTTAGTGGTGGACGTAACGGGTCCAGTTGTGGTGACTCCAGTGTTAGTGGTGGATGTAATGGGTCCAGTTGTGGTGACTGTGTTAGTGGTGGATGTAATGGTTCCAGTTGTGGTGACTCCAGTGTTAGTGGTGGATGTAATGGGTCCAGTTGTGGTGACTCCAGTGTTAGTGGTGGATGTAATGGGTCCAGTTGTGGTGACTCTAGTGTTAGTGGTGGATGTAACGGGTCCAGTTGTGATGACTCCAGTGTTAGTGGTGGACGTAACGGGTCCAGTTGTGGTGACTCCAGTGTTAGTGGTGGACGTAACGGGTCCAGTTGTGGTGACCCCAGTGTTAGTGGTGGATGTAATGGGTCCAGTTGTGGTGACCCCAGTGTTAGTGGTGGATGTAATGGGTCCAGTTGTGGTGACTCTAGTGTTAGTGGTGGATGTAACAGGTCCAGTTGTGATGACTCCAGTGTTAGTGGTGGACGTAACGGGTCCAGTTGTGGTGACTAAGCTTAATAAGCTTAATTCTGATAACATGCTGTCACGATTAGGGTGTTTTACATTCATTTTCATGGACTTTGTTTGTTTGTTTCGCTTTGTGACACCGTATTGTTACAATTGTCAAAATTTTGCATTTTTGCAATTTGCTAAATTTTGCATTACATTTTGCATTTAACTACTTATTCGCTATTACTTTATTTGATAAATACCATATACCCTTGTTCAGGGGGGGTCATTTTACACGGTACAGACGTAACAGTATAACCACGAGAGCATTTTCAGTGGGATAGCAGCAGAACGGGGGCAGATCGCAAGCGCTTGACAAGCTTCACCGTGCATGCGTTTCCTCAACTGTTCATACTTAGGCTAGGCTACTATATAAAAATTATCATATATTTGTTATGCTATTTAGTAAATATAATTGATTATTAACAACAGCAATAACATTTCAAGTATAGCTTTGCTGACGTCTTTTGTAAAGAAATATTATAGCCTACGCAATTTATATTTGCTTAGAACTTTTCAGGAATTTAAACAATGTAAGCGTCTTTTAATCAATTTATATTACATCATAGATATCATTAAGATTAATTATTTATACCTAGGCCTGTGTGTGTGTGTGTGCGCGCGCGCGTGTGTTTTAGGTCGTATCTATTGTGTTCCACTAGAGGGCGCCATTAGTCCGGTGTTTAGAGCAGTGGGAGAACAGGGGTCAGATTGCTACGAGGTTAAAGTCACACCTTAAGAAGAAAATGTGCTTTTCACTATTGCAGAAAAAAAGTTTGTATTGAACATTTATGGAGCAACAGATTTTGTGTGAAAATTGTGTGTTTATTTTATTTACAGTAAAAATCTTATAAATGTATGAGGTTGCCTTTCAACACACAGACACACGGTGTAAAACCAGCATGGGGCAAAAGACACACAGTACTAATACTTTAGCTAATATGCTTAAGTATAATCAATACTTTACAATTAATACTTGTTCAAAACAATCACTTTAGCAAAGTTTGCACTGTTTGCACAATAAATATAGGCTACTGTCATCAAATTATGTTAATATATTAAAATTTTATTTTAAAAATACATAAAATCATTTTAAAAAGTAAAGATTCTGAAAGCATTGAATGAGATCCCATAATTTAATTTGGATTTACTGTAACATTTAATCATATTTTTATTGTATGATATGATTCATATGTTTTAAATATGATTTCATGATAAATATGGTGATTATCTCTAAGGAGAATACCCAACTTAATATATGATATTTACCATCTGAATCAAGCCATGTCATGTCAACATGTAGAAAAGTCAGACAGATATTCATTATCATGTAAGTGTACTGTGTTAGACTAAACTGGGAATGGTCACAGCACTTGCATATTGTTGTCCTATTGTTAGTTTAATGGTTTCTATTTCCTCCTCATTTGTAAGTCGCTTTGATTAAATGTAAATGTAAGCACACACACACACACGCACACACACACGCACGCACGCCCGCACACACACACACACACACACACACACACACACACACACACACACACACACACACACACACACACACACACACACACACACACACACACACACACACACACACACACACACACACACACATACACACACACTTTGAGTTTCCATGTTTTATGGAGACTTTCCATAGAATTATTTCTATATTGTACAAGCTGTATATTCTCTCCCCTTACACTAACCCTATACCATTAAACCTGCCCATAAAAGGAAACTTTCTTCATTTTAAAGACTTAATCTGAGCATTAAGTATCATCACTGTGTGTGTGAGTTTATGTTTGACACAGTATTTTTGTTTTGACAGCAAGTTACAGCAAACTGGACTGGAATAACTAGGAATGTAGAAAGTTTGTTTACCATTTTGCAAATATTGAAAGGGCAGAAAGCAATGACATTGTTTGAATGAGATCCCACACACATTCAACTATCCCTATTTGTTTATAGTGTATACATAGGCCTACAGTGTGAGTTAGGTGAATTCAGGTTGATTAGCACTGGTCTTTTGGCGGAATAGATCTGCTACGCTGCTGTTGCAGAGCAATACTGAGACTTGCTACTGCCAATACATTCGCAGTCATGCCTCTGTGAGCATGTAAGACATGCGGCTGCTGCTGCACATGTAACATACATGTAAATAAAACCCGTAGCAGATTTATACAGGTGGAGCTGGGGAAGCAGGAGGGTTTCTGAAAGCATACTGCATATACTGCTAACACTAACACTACCATATTTAAATGTTGAGCCGCAGCTCATTGGCCGCTCATGGAGCAACAACCAATCAGCTGTGCAATCTATAATGATGTGATCTCTACCAAACGAGTTAAGGACCAATAAAGGCCTCATTATGCTTCTGCGTCAACTCCACGGCGTAGCTACGCCGTCACTCCTACGGCGTCGTTGCCGTTTTATGGTTCTGCGTCAGGTTGAGTTGCATCGCGGTGCATCTGACCAATCACAGCCCTTGTGGTCTGCGTCGCCTCGACGCGTAGTTACAATTTTTTGGAGGTGCAGGTCGAGCTACGCCGGAGGGGTTCGGGGCGACGCAGAGGGGTCTGCGGGGGTACGCCGTCGATTCGACGCAGAAGCATAAAACAGGCTTAAGCCTGCGCCATCTAGAGTTTCATGCTAGAACTTGGCATTGCCTTCAAAAATATTTATTTTTAATATCTCTGACGGACTGGGTCATATTATGACACGGCGCTGTTGTTATTTTGAAATGACAAAAAAAGTCAAATGAAATTAAACTTCTATTATTTGGACAAAGATTAAAATACTTTAAGTGCTAAAAATTGTTTCTTGTCATTCCTTAAAGTAATAAAAATAGTCATTTTAATATATTTTTTATGAACATGTCTTTAACTATGAATTCACAAAGGTAACAGGAATTATATTTTTGTAGTTTAATTTGACGTTAACAATAAAATCATCTATTTTTAGAGAGATAATTCAATGCTTATAGCCTATGTAGGCTACATATAAAATGTAACGTAGACTTTCAATAACCTGTTCTTTCCTTTACTCAAAAAGATCTATATCTAATCTATATGAATCTCTCTCTCCGCGGTCTGCGTGTGAACTGCAGTGACCCTCATCCAGGACACCGGAGGGGGCGGGCGAGATCTCAGCCGATCTGCGAGCTCGAGCGGCTCCGCATTCTCCTGTCTGCCGGTGTTTTGTGTGTTTGTGTCTTTGTAGATTTATATATTTTGGATATGAGGGATCGTGCGTGTTTCTTTTAATCGCGTTTGTCTGGATGAACTAATGGAGTGACCGCAGAAGCGCGGCTCTGCGCGGATCATCGGAGCCCGTTATCCCGGACAGAGACACGCTTTGTTCGGCTAATAATAAACGAATCGCGTCTACTCTTAAAATGAACGACATAGAGAAAGAGAATAAATCTGATGAAGAATCGGAGTCTCTGGAGGAAGAGGAGGTTGACCCGAGGATTCAGGTAGGCTACAGAGAAACAAAATCCATTTCGACTGATACATCTGAGAATTCACATCGACAAAATCCATTTAAAGCGGATTAACAAAACTCGACTGAATACTTAGGCTATGTTGTTTGGCTGTATTGATATGTTATATTGTTCTATATGTCGATCTTTTTAAAGTCATTCAGTGCTTAACCTTCCCATAACCTGAACTTGAAGTTAGACTGGGTCAAACTCTTTTTGACTCGTAGACATATTTCATCAGAAGTCTATAATATGCACCGATAATCTGATCAGCTAATGTTCTGTTGGTTCAGATTGTTCAACAGCTGGTGTTTGATTCGATCAGGGGAACCCCATTGTGACATCATCTCTTATATTCTGTTACATTGTTTCTTTGTTTGTTACATGGAGGAACCGCGTTGACACTCAGATACATCTTTAATTATGACGTCATATTTAGAATCCAATGTTAAGACTTGCTTATGCAGTGTTAGATTCCTTTTAGAATTGGCCTATAATGTTTTTTATTCGTTAGAAAACGATCTACAATTACCCATTAAAAGTATTTGGACACACTATTGTTTGACCTAGCACTGTTTCTATAAAGCATGGTTTTTGTGTCCAGATACATTGTCTATTTTTTTTAAAACACATTATCAGTTGTTTTATCATTTGAAACGTTATACTTTCTTTACAATAAATTACACTTTTAAATGCATTTTAAAATAAAACGTTTTGGTAAGAAAGTGCTCCAAAGAATCATGAAAAAACCTTTATGTAAGACTGTGCGAGTTGAACTGGTTTTTCATCCTCCACCCATGAAAGAAAATAATCCCGTAATGAAAACAACAGTGTGAAACATCTGTGTGTCATCAACGTGTAGCTAACATGGGAGGAATTGCATACATATGAGCTTCATTTCAGTGTTGGGTTACTTGAAGAACACTTTCCAGATGTTGCTGGCATTGCAACAGCCATCATACTGCGATCTCAACTGGCTTTATCTCTTCAACAGGGCGAACTGGAGAAACTGAATCAGTCTACCGATAACATCAACAGATGGGAGACCGAACTGGAGGTAAGGTTCACATGCCTGCTTTCTGCTGTCACTGTTTTTGCTGAAAATGGTTGCAGGCTGAATTCCAAAGACATGTCTAAAAGCTCAGCACCCTCCCCCTTCCGGCCCTGACCAATAGGATGTTTCCTTCATGTGACTGACACCCTTTTTATCTGCTGAGCAGACAGAGGAAATCTCTTCTATCCGAGTCTGGAATTCCTGCTCTGAAAGCCACAACAGCTAGATGAGTGTTTTAGGAACATATACTTCCTCGTTTCATTCCAAACCCCAGTGACTAACTCTCTTCTGTGGAACACAAAAGGAAACACAAATAGTAGTTAATTGCCCGTTGCTAAATTGGCACAAGAAATCTCCGTTTCCATGTTTTGGTTCAGATGATTTATGATTTCCTTTTTTAATACAGAATACACCCTTACTGGTACCAAGGCAAAGGCAAGGTGCCGAGTGACAATAACATGGTAGTCCAAAGTATTTTAAATAATACCATGTTATTATGGTTCAAAAAAACGTTTGTTAGTGCAAGAAATAATGAGCAAAATGCAGTCATAATCTATGTAAGGATTATTGTAAAATTAGCTTTATGTATTTGTATATGTGAATATCAGATATTTTTTGTAAAACAGGGTTAATCAGTGTTATTTTAGTATTTTTAAGGCAACATTGTAACTTTTGTTTAGTTAGTTTTTCGTCTAATATTTTAATATTTATATTATATATAATATATATATATATATATATATATATATATATATATATATATATATATATAGGCTAATAAATATATTTATATTATATATATTATATTTTTAAATTCCCTCATATTATTACATTTTATTTCAGCTTTATATCTATGAACTAAAATGCTTTTAAAAGTTTTAGTTAGCAATAATAACACTGGGTAGAATTCAGACATTCATAAGTCAGTAGCACTTTATAATAAGGTTTCATTTGTTAACATTAGTTAATGCATTAATTTATGAACTAACCATGAGCAATACATTTGTTACTGTAATTACTTCGCAGTGCATTAACTAATGTTAACAAATAAAACTTTGAATTTCAATAATGTATTATTAAATGTTGAATTTAACATTAACAAATATTAATAAATGCTGTAGAAGTGCAGTTCATTATTAGTAATATTATTATTGTTAACTAATGAAACCTTATTGTAAGTCCTCTTTTTGTTCCTCATCCTCATTTAGAATGACAAATGATCCCTCAGTTCTCTGTTTATAACTGTATTTGGCCTGTGAATAATCAGCAGAAGGATCTTTCTGTCAGAGGAAGTCTAAATCCCTCTGACGTGTCTTTTGTCACTGGGGTCCTGTGTGGAAGGATGTAGATGTCAGTGTTTTTAAATATGTCCAAACCCAGTCCACAACAGATTCATGACCGGCAGAACTGGACACGATACTCAAACACACAGGCTCCGCTGCTCATCTTATGCAACAAATGTGATTGTTTCTTTCTGCTGAGGGAGAGTTTTCTGTCTAGAAAGCAGGGTGTAGATTCCTCCTTAACTGGGTTAAATGCTGAATTGAGTTAGCTGAAGCAGCGCTTTTCAGGGAGCAACAAAAGGCTGGTTATTGAAGCGTTTCATTTCTCTCATAATTCAGAGAGATTCCTGAGCAATACAGTGGATGTTGCCTGGATTCGATGAGACTGAGATTTATTCAGGTTTCAATGACTGTACTGTAATTCACACTTGTAAACACAAAGACAAGTATTCAGTAGTTCATACAGCTAAAGAGGTCAAGGGACTCAAACCTTAGACAGGACTCTTCACTGATGCATATTGCAAAAATTTTTTTGTTAACACTTTACAATAAGGTTCATTAGTTAATATTAGTTAACTTCCTTAGTTTACATGAACCAACAATGAACAATACTTCTTCAGCATTAATTATTTTTAGTTAATATTAATTTCAACATTTACTAATACATTATTAAAATCAAAAGTTGTATTTGTTAACATTAGTTAATGCACTGTGAACTAACATGAACCAACAATGAACAGCTGGATTTTTATTACTGTAACTAACATTAACGCAGATTAATAAATACTATTACAAATATATTGCTCATTGTTAGTAAATGTTAATTAATACATTAACTAACACCGTGTCCTAACTGCACATGACGCGCGATAAAAGGTATATCTTTTCCATGTTTATCAGAGATTTTGTCCTAACCAGCCGCGATGGCGACACGCGACAATTCTATTTTAAAAACGGTTTC
The DNA here is from genome assembly GCF_051911475.1 of Siphateles boraxobius. Lineage (NCBI taxonomy): Eukaryota > Metazoa > Chordata > Actinopteri > Cypriniformes > Leuciscidae > Siphateles > Siphateles boraxobius. The sequence continues at coordinate 203,629 of NW_027508743.1, read as the reverse complement.
TATTTTTCTGCGACGTCGCAGCTGGAACAACAAACACAGAGTGTGGCAAATTAATGATAATCTCAGTTACTGTTTATGTGCTTTATTTAATGTTGAAAGCATGCAATGTGACTTTGAATATTATTTAGAGCTCCCAGCTTTGTAGCTGTAAAAGCAACAATGGATAATTCACCTCAGATCTTGAAATTAAACAAATGGAAACAAGAACGTTCAAACTGTGAGTTTCTTGCGAGTGAGAATGGATAAGTAGGCTACATAATCAAATTCACAACTATTACACCATTTAAACATGATTAAAAATAGGCTACATAGCTTACTGAGTTACTAAAACAATATTTGTCAAAGATTACTCTCTGGTGCAGTGCCCTTGCCGTGAGACTCCGCCCACACGCTGTGGGTTTTGATTTGATTTTGATTTTGATTTTGACGCATCTCGCAGTTGCACCTAGTGTGGACCGGTGTGGACAGACAAATTATTTGTCTTCAAATTAGCTTTAATGCAATATTTAGGAGTGTGAGTGCACTTTATCAAGAAACAAAGTTGTATCAAGTTCCCGGTGTTTTCAATGAAGAACTACCCACTGAATTTGACAGATTTGTGAGTTTGGCCAATTGAATATTGAGATTGAGTGGCGCATGCAAATATTGAGTTTAGTTTGAGAGACTTGAGCATGTGTGATTTTAGATTCACTGTCTGTTATTGACCTCTGTTCTGCAGGATTCTCGGCAGAAGTTTCGCGCCGTCCTGTTGGAGGCCACAGTCAAACTGGACGAGCAGGTCAAGAAGATCGGTAAAGCCGTAGAAGACTCGAAACCGTACTGGGAGGCCAGGAGAGCGGCCCGCCAGGTGAGACGCAATACCTCACTGTGTTTTGCTGGAGTTAGTTTGGTGGAATCTTCTGGCATCTCATCTAGGGAATAAATGATTAGGAAAAACACATGAATGAAACACATAATGAAATATAGTCGTTCACCACGGTGAAAAGGAAAGCAGGCTAAAGAACAGAGTTATGTAATGAAGGTTTGGCTGTTGCCATGAGGCCCGTCGAACAGCAGGAAACAGCTGGTGACCCGGTTCAGTGGGCATGACTCTGGTTCACCGCATATATCTGTACCAGTATGTTAAACACCGGTAACTGTGGATCTGTGCAAAGTAAACTGTGTTGAAATTACCATAGCATGTCTAGAGCTGGACAATATATTAAAAATATTCATAATTCTTGTGATATAATATTGAGAGACAGATGATAGATACATACATACATACATAAATGCAAATCATATATATAAATAAAAACATAATACTATCAAAATAGTGCAACATATTTAGGGTTAATATCAAGGGTTAATTGTCTTTGTTATATTGCCCAGCTCTAATCTTTATTTATGCTTAAATAGCCATCCAAAATATAAAAAACAGAACAAAAAAATACATTATTTAGCAGTGCGAAACTATCTTGCTGACCTTACATTGTAGAGTGTCATGAACTAATTGTAGATTAACAGCAGGTTAGCATTATTAATGTATCGTATTAGTGTGTATATCAAAAAAAGTGTGATGTTACAAAAGAGTGTGAATCAAATTTTGGTGGACGAGTTTAAGAAAAACATGTTTGCCCCAGTTTAACTTCTCATAATCACATGACCGCCTTCCAGCCTGTGCTGTCAGCTTCTCAATAATGAATGACCTGCAGTGCAGCGTACAGATGGCGGTAATTTGTTTGCAAACAGGCCTTGGTGTTTCCTATAGATATAAACAGCGAGAGAGAAGATTGAACATGGTGTCCTTCTAATGTGTCTAAATGCATGAAAAGCCTCTTCTCCTCAGAACATCTTAGCTTAGTGACAGTTCAATCAAAATCTAGATTTTAATATGAGCAAGCATCTGTCATGTGATGTGAGTGTGCGTGAGGATGGATTTGAGATCCCTGCTGCTTTCAGCCATGAAATTCTCCATATTATCACCTTGTGACAGTGATAAATCAACACAAATTTTGCTCTCAAACTGTCATAAAAGAGCTTTTTATATCCAAGAGGTGACTTTAGTGAGAGTTCTGCTCAGCTTCTGGCTCTAACGCAATTACAACACCGCAAGTCAAAACCGAACCGAAGTGCAGTGTGTTTATCATAGATATACAGTGTACATTCAAATGTTTAGAGTCGCTAACATTTCTCCCTCTATATATATATATATATATAGAGAGAGAGAGAGAGAGAGAGAGAATTCTCATTAGACAAACTAATTTATTTTCAAATGAAGTGATGAAGAGATTGACTCTTATGAGAAAGCTGTGAGAAGCCTTCAGAAAGACAGAAGCTCCAGTCACTCGCTCATATTAAGTCTATTTTTATACGCATTAAAACAAAATGATCTGACATTAGTCATGAGTCAGTAAAGTGCCGCCAAGAAAAAGACAACGTTTGCCAATCTTTTAAAAGCTCCTGGTAAAACCTGATTCATTTAAGCTGAAGTATACACAGATAATAAGTAACACATCTGTACGTCAGCATCTACTCATGGACTTTCTTATTGCGAATGAAAAAGAAACATATTTTCCATCAAAAGAAACATAATAATTCAGATGGAGTAAATAATACACAGCGCACACACACACTGTTATTGATGTTAGCTAATATGATTTAATGGCTTGATTTAATCTTAATATAACCACTGTGTTTGATCTCTGTAAAGCTGAAGTCAGTGTGTGTGTGTGTGTGTGTGTGTGTGTGTGTGTGTGTGTGTGTGTGTGTGTGTGTGTGTGTGTGTGTGTGTGTACATTTCTCTGTGCTGGTAATCAAATGAAGTTGGTCTTGTGTAACTGTCCTGTCATCACTTTAAAAGATCTACATGATCTGTGTCAGTGGGTGAGACACACAGCTAAAACTGGCAATGCCAGCTGTCTCTCAGTCAGAATGCCAACGCTCACTTTACAGCCAATCAGAACACAGTACACGATCACACCTCCAATGAGCGACAGACAGACAGACAGACAGACAGACAGGCAGATAGATAGATAGATAGATAGATAGATAGATAGATAGATAGATAGATAGATAGATAGATAGATAGATAGATAGATAGATAGATAGATAGATAGATAGATAGATGACCTTAATGACCTTGATTCGGTGGTCTATCCGTCGGAATATCTGTCTGTCTGTATATAGATGTACGTGCGTGTCTTTTAACAGTGTTCAGTGTGTTCTGGCGCATCTATCGCCTCTCGTTCCTCTGGCATCTGTCCAGTCCTGTGACACGTGAGCAGCAAACATCCGACATCAATGACAGACGACTCCAACACGTGTCAGCTGACCTCACACCTCACGGCCCTACACAGCGTGTGTGTCTGAGTGTTGATTAGAGATGAGCAGAGGAACACACACACACACACACACACACACACACACACACACACACACACACACACACACACACACACACACACACACACACACACACACACACACACACACACACACACACACACACACACACACACACACACACACACACACACACACACACACACACACACACACACACACTATCATGGACAAATCAAGGTCATTTGAACTGACAGTACATGAAGGTGTAATGTCTCATATGCAAATGTAGAACTATTTTAGTTAGCCACTCAGTTGGACGTTCAAATATGCAAAATTTTGTTTTATCATTTCTTTTCTGCTCACAGCAAAATGTTGTCCAAACTTCTGTTTGTTCAAAATAGCATACTACAGTTCTACTTATATACTGTTTCTGCAGTATACTATGCACTTTATGCATGTATAAAATAAACATGACACACTACATTTGCACAAGAATTAGATTAGGTAATGAATGACACTTATAATATCAACCCACTCATTTTACTCATAATATTTGTTCAGTGTGCATTATGTATACAATATGCACATGCATTCATGGAATACCTGGAATGCTAACTACATTTGCCGTAATGTGCGTGTGTATAAAACAGTGCAATGAATATTGTATCCGATTATATACACTTGACCTAACCTTGTATTTAAAGTGTGATGACTGAATCAGAATTAATACAAGGCTTGATTTCTTTTTACATCTTTTTCTGGACTCAATATTTGATTTTTCAAAGGTTTCTTAAAATTAATAAAAATGCAAAATAATAATAGTTAGATTATAACTGAATATGACACAATACTACTGTTTATTGTTGCACGCTGCATCACATGCAATTAAAAAATGCAGCATACGTTATACAATGTAGTGAACTAGTGCACTGGAAATGCTAAACTTCCTGTTTTCTACACAAATATTTAGGCCTCAATTGAAGATTTATGTATTTGAATTGCATATATTAGTCAACTTGCTCAGTTTTAATATAGACAAGCTAATAAACGTAATGTAATGCATATTTTTCAGTCATATTCAAACGAAACCGGTATGATTTCTGTAATAGTACACATGAACATAAACTATAACCAGGTATATTAAAATACACAATAACCAGGTATATGAATTTTTAATCAATCAATACAATTTGTTACAGTCTTTGAACTAATTGAATATTGTTTGTTCCACAACTAGCCATATTCAAACTTTTTAAATGAATACATTCAATTGTTGTCACAACTATAATATTTATGCTCATTCTAGTATGTATTTTGAAAATATGGTTATTTAAAGTTTTTAAATAAATGCAAAGAGCTAATAATAAACTAGCCATTTAGTTTTTTACACTTCAGGGCCACCAAATTGTTCTGCAAAAGCAAGAAAATTGTAATCTGATGTCAAATGAATTATGCTATAATAGGAAAGATTGTGGACAGAGAGAGAGATGGCGAGAAAGAGAAGGAGCTCGTATTGCATAAATCATAGTCATGAAGAAAGAGCCGGATTGTTTACTCGGATCCCTGTGGATCTGTGCTGAAGGAAAACAGCCGTCTCGTTTTGGACAAGGTTGTGGAATTCCACTGGTTTGCTTAATGGAGATCCACACTCTCGCTTGTGTATAAAAGATGTTCATATGTTTTCATAAAGGGATGTCAATTAAAAGACCTTTACGTGTGATCAGGCTAAAACCAGCTGGAGGAAGTTTGTAGATTATTTACAGACAGTGAGCAAACATACTTCTGCATTTAATGCGAATGCTAATAAAAACACAGGGAACTTTCCTGCGTTTAAAGGAGTGATTGTGTCAGTAGAGCGGCTCCTTTCCTCCATTTCTTCGGGTGGATGAACTTGCTTTGATCGTCAAAGCGGGAATAACGGTGACGGTTTTAATCCGATCAGACGGAGTTTAGGGTCCGTGAGGTGATTCTGCATCTTCAGATCATACTGAGCTCATTAAATGGTAACTCTACACGATTTCATGAAAGCTGCTCATGAAAGATTCATCATGTCTGACCGAGTTTAGGAAGAAAATAGGTCAGCAAACCAGAGAAAATCAAACTTGTGCTGCCTTTCAAACACATTACCACCAGGAGGAAAGAATGGGCAGTATAAGAAACGGACAGTGCATTTCTGTCCCCTTGTCATTCCAGACACACAGAACATAACAAGTGTGTGTGAACAGACAGGCAGATGAGCGAGTGTGTGTGATTTTGACCTTAAAAGCTCCACAGCAAGTGAGAACCTTCATTGACGTAACTCTAATCTGTCATTACAGTGTTAAGAGAGCTCAGCTTCACCTGACCTTAACCTTGACCTCGTGAGTGAAATTGTCTGAAGGCGATCGGATCACAAGTGGACGACACTAAACACAGGTGTAAACGGGGTCTAAAACTTTTTGAGTTCATTGAGGTCAGAGGTCATTGAAAACATTCGACCGGATTGCTGGCTTGCTCACTGGATCGAATGCGCTTTGAACCGCCACAAAAGACCATCTACTAGATGTGTTTCCAGCTTCTAGCATCTCTCATTGTGATCAGTATGTTAGGAATCAGTGGGACACTGGAGGGTCTTTAGGAGTACAGGTCATCACGAGTTACATCACAACCACAGTGACGGCTTTATGGCTGTCGGTTCTCCAGACTCCGGCGGGCCGACACACACGCTCTTTTGTGACTGAGCAGCTCGGTCAAAATCACAGTATTATGACACACAATGGACAGTTGACAGATCAGGAGAAATGCATCATCTCTCGTCATCTCTATATAGGCCGTGTTCTGGTTTACTCTGTGGTCATGTGCTGCACAACTGGGTGTTGATTGAGTCATGGATTTTGTAATAGCCAATACTGAAAAAAGAACATTTATAGAACAGTGTGCACAGAGGCCAATATAAAGATTATAATAATATACACTACTGTACAAAAGTTTGGGGTTTCAGTAAGATTTAGTAAGACGTTTTCAGTAAGAAACTTGCATTAAAATGACCAAAAGTGACAGTAAAAACAGTTAAGGTTTTTATTTCAAATAAACGCTTTTCATATGAACCTTCTATTCATCGAATGTATCACGGTTTCCTCAAAATATAAAGCAACACACCTGTTTTCAACATTGATAATAATCAGAAATGTTTCTTGAGCAGCAATTCATCATATTAGAATGATTTCTGAAGGATCATGTGACACTGAAGACTGGAGTAATGATGCTGAAAATTCAGCTTTGATCACAAGAATAATTTACATTTTACAATATATTCACATAGATAACAGCTATTTTACATTGCAATAATATTTCACAGAATTACTGGTTTTACAGTATTTTTAATCAAATAAATGCAGCCTTGGTGAGCAGAAAAATCTTACTGACCCCAACATTTTTTATGCTAGCATAGGCCTACTAATTTATTATAATACCGTTTAATGACAAATAAGACCTACCGGTACACAAACAAACACCTTTTCAATTCAAAATGTTTTTAAAAATCACCAAAAACCCTTAAAAACCACCCGACTGAGAAGCCAAAGCAAATGTAGATTCCAGCCTTTAATGTCTCAGTGTATCGCTTCAGACTTGAGTGTGGAGCGTTTGCCCACGCAGACATGCCATCATCACATCCTCGCATTAGCAGCGGTCTAAATAGAGCTATTGTTTGATGCTGAACATGCATTGTTTCATGATGTTGAATGCTCAGTTTTGAACAATGGTCAGAAAGGTCAGTTCTGGACACGTTTGACATGTCGCATCACCAAAAGTGCTTATGAACCCGAGGAAACCAAGCGTTCCCCTCATCTCGCTAATGCAAAGTGACGTGTAAGTGTGTGAGTCGTCTATCTGGAGAAGTGCACGACGTCTCTCGCTCTCTACCTGCACACTGTACTGAGCACTTCTGTCTTCTTCCATGCAAAACAGAAACGTTCACACAGCGCGGACCGAGCCACTGACTCCAGCTGGGATTAATATGAAGCTAGTATCCAGTTTTTGAATCTCCTGTCATGAGATTAAAGCTGGAATACTTTTTTAAATAAACACTCTTATAAATAAAGGTTCTTTATTGGCACTGATGGTTCCATGAAGAACCTTCAAAATCCATGGAATCTTTCCATTCCACAAAAGGGATCTTTAGAATATTAAAATGTTCTTCGCACTAAAAAAAATGGTTCTTTTAAGGACATTTCGCTGAAATTTATTTTGGGGAACCAAAAACCCCCTTTTAGAAGCTGAGAAAATGACAATTATTATTAGATTCTGTATAACTGAGAAAAGCCTCATGGATTTGATTGCAGAGATGATTGAGTTTTATGAAATATACATTAGCTTCTTGTCTCAAGCTGTGCTAGTTTTCTTTATGAATTCTTCAGCAGAATATAGATTTGAATAATGTAAGAGGGATCGTCTGTAAATGAGAAGCTCATCCCACAGACAGACAGAGCCTGGTCATGTGATCTATTAAAGCTGAGCAACTTATGCCGTGACCGATGAAGCTTTATGGTTCATTGCGGGGAAATTAAAAGAAAACTAAAGATTAAATTGTGTGGTAACAGTTTAGAGTAAGATCCTATTATGGGATTAATGCTAAATAATGTTAACAAATGTGGTACCAATTGAACACACACTTAGATCACACTGTAATTCTTTCAGAAAAAGAATCTTCCCAGGAGAGTTTCTCACAATGTCATTGAATTGTGGTACAGTTGCGTCATCAATATGAGCAAATGACGGAGTATTGACAGCAGTTGTTTACTACGGTTTCTTGGTAACACTAAGGATGTGTCATCATCATTTACGTAACAACATGTGCACACTTGAATCTGTCTGCTGCCAATGCATTGCAAGAGATGAAGAATGTGAGCTACTCGTTGAAGACAGTTTCTGCTGAAACATGATTTATTTATTAGTCTGCAAATTGTGCTTTAGCAAATGATACCGTATTGCGTTCATACCAATTGTGAGCTTACACATACTTAATTTCAAGAGTTTGGAAATCAGGCCTGAAACTATGGTAATATTCTGACGTGTTTCAGGCTCAGGTTGAAGCTCAGAGAGCCACACAGGAGTATCAGCGGGCCATGGAGATCCTGCGGGCGGCGAAGGAGACCATCGCTCTGGCCGAGGAGCGTCTGTTAGAGGAGGACAGCAGGCAGTTTGACTCGGCCTGGCAGGAGATGCTCAACCACGCCACCCAGAGGGTGAGAGACACAACACCACGCACCATAAACATGCTGTACTACTGTATATATGAGTTCCTGTAGCTGTAGGCCACAATATTCTGTTCTATGATATGCAGTTAATTTGATTCTGAACTGCTCTGATTGGCTCTTCCAGGTGATGGAAGCGGAGCAAACCAGGACACGCAGTGAACTCGAGCACAGAGAAACAGCGACCAAATACAACGCCGCCATCAGCCACATGAGACAACTGGAGAAGAAGCTCAAACGCACCATCAACAAGTCCAGGTCAGAGGACAACCATCCATCCATCCATCTCTCTATCCATCCATCCATCCACCCATCCACCCACCCATCCATCCATCCATCTATCCATCCATCCATCCATCCACCCACCCATCCATCCATCCATCCATCCATCCATCCATCCACCCATCCATCCATCTCTCCATCCATCCACCCATCCATCCATCCATCCATCTCTCCATCCACCCATCCATCCATCCACCCATCCATCCACCCATCCATCCATCTCTCCATCCACCCATCCATCCATCCATCCACCCATCCATCCATCTCTCCATCCACCCATCCACCCATCCATCCACCCATCCATCTCTCCATCCACCCATCCATCCATCCATCCATCCATCCATCCATCTATCCATCCATCCACCCACCCATCCATCCATCCACCCATCCATCCATCCATCCATCCATCCATCTATCCATCCACCCATCCATCCATCCATCCACCCATCCATCCACCCATCCATCCATCTCTCCATCCACCCATCCATCCATCCATCCACCCATCCATCCATCTCTCCATCCACCCATCCACCCATCCATCCACCCATCCATCTCTCCATCCACCCATCCATCCATCCATCTCTCCATCCACCCATCATCCATCCATCCATCCACCCATCCATCCACCCATCCATCCATCCACCCATCCATCCATCCATCCATCTATCCATCCACCCTTCCATCCATCCATCTCTCTATCCATCCTTTCATCCATCCATCCATCTCTCCATCCATCCATCCCTCCATCCATCCGTCTCTCCATCCATCCATCCCTCCATCTATCCGTCTCTCCATCCATCCGTCCCTCCATCCATCCGTCTCTCCATCCATCCAGCCAGCCATCCACCCATCCATCCATCTCTCCATCCACCCATCCATCCATCCATCCATCCACCAATCCATCCATCCATCTCTCCATCCACCCATCCATCCATCCATCCACCCATCCATCCATCCATCCATCCATCCATCCATCCATCTATCCATCCATCTCTCTATCCATCCTTTCATCCATCCATCCATCTCTCCATCCATCCATCCCTCCATCCATCCATCTCTCCATCCATCCAGCCAGCCAGCCATCCATCCCTCCATCCATCCGTCTCTCCATCCGTCCCTCCATCCATCCGTCTCTCCATCCATCCATCCAGCCAGCCATCCATCCATCCATCCATCTCTCCATCCATCCATCCATCCATCTACCCACCCATTTATCTATCCATCCATCCTCATATCCATCCACCCATCCTTCATTCCAAACACCCACCCACCCATTTATCCACCCATACATCAATGCATCAGTCTGTTTTTGATATACATGCACTACCGCTCTAAAGTTTGTAAGATTTGTTTTGTAATTAATTAATGCTTTTATTCAGCAAGCACACATTAAATTGATCAATCAACAGAAAATCTTTGTTCGAGGCATTTATATAAAGATAATACAAATAAATCATGTTGCAATGAACATAAAGAGGAGACACCCTAAAATCTTGCTGAAACAAGTTCTGCAAGCACTCGTTCTACAGGACTTGCATCATTCATAATGATTCATTTCAAAAACATATTTGGGAATAAAATTATGTTTGCTTCAGAAAACCCACAAAATGTTTCCTCTCTCTCACATATAAATGACCAAAGCTCTGTGTTTCCCCACCCCTGGCCTCTGCTGTGGATGTTCAGTGTAGTTCAGCGTGAGGCGTCTCTAATGTGTTCCAGATGTGCTTCTGCTGATGGAATGTGCCGGTTCTTTCACAGAGCTCTGTTGTTGCCATGGCAACCGGCTCTTAGACTCATTCTGTTCCTATCGTTCTCTTTCTCTCCCTCTGCAGGCCGTACTTTGAATTAAAGGCGAAATATTATCTGCAGCTTGAGGTACGTCAGTTCTTATTTGGCACAAAATAACTTTTCATTAAAAAATCTAATATTAATTTTTTTAATTTATATTTATATAAATATATTTATAGATATTTTCTTTTCATTCATATTTATTTAGTTTATCTAAAGAAAATGAAGGCTAGTTTTAAAACAATTAAGTACTCATTACACCCTTAATTCTCATTACTGTAATATGAATAAAATAATTTAAAATTTTTATTTTATATAATCCGAAATTATTTAAATTGTAATGTATTATGCATCATTGTAGGTTTTGTTGTACTGACATTAACTTCTGTTGATGTATATAAATCATTGTACTACAGTAATTTTTGTAATATTTTAAAACTTCTTCAATTAAATTTAAATATAAATTAAAAATATTTGTCAAATATTTAAAACATTATATTTAAATTAAATGTATTTTTTAAATATTATGTTTTAATGTATATTTTATTAAATAAAAATACAGTATGTAATAAAGTAATCTCAGGAGAATTACTCAGAATAATGGAAATTACAATAAATATATTTTTTTAAACATACAAGCTCATTACAGTAATGAGACTACTTCAATTAAATGTATATTTAAATATTATGTTTTAATATATTTTATATTTTATTTAAAAAATACAGTATGTAATACAGTAATGATAATCTCAGAAGAATCATTATTATGAAAAATCTAAATATAAAAATAAGATAAATAAATTTAAATAAATAAATATATAGATAAATTTAAATACATACAAATTACAGGCGCATTACAGTAATGAGAATTTGGCAGGAAATGTGCTAATATGTTTTTAGACATTTTCTTTAGACAATTTTTGCATGTTTTTAGTCATTCAAGAGTATTCCTTTTAGAAACACAAACTAACATGTAAATTTGATCTGATTTTGGATAATAAATATATGTGACCTGTTCTCCGCTTTACCTTGTCCTCCATCTCCCATACAGCAACTGAAGAGACGGGTGGACGAGCGTCAGGCTAAACTGACCCAGGCCAAAGCCGAGTACCGGACGGCCCTTCGGAACCTGGAGACCATCTCGGATGAGATCCACGCACGGCGCCGGCTCTCGGCCATGGGGCCCCGGGGTCGAGGGGTGGGGGCCGAAGACGACGGGGCCGCGGCCGACGACATCGCCAACTTCAAAATGGAGTCTGACGGCTTATCGAGTAAGTGAGATCATACATAATGCATATTATAATTCAGTTTGTAATACATACAGCAGTCCTAAAAAGAAACATTTCACAAATATAAGTTCATTTGGTTTAAAATGGTATATGACATTTTATCCAATTCAATAAAATTCATTCATTTTAAGTGATTTTTATATTTTTTTGTGACAATGTATAAGCGAAAAAGTAGTTTACACCCGTTTCTCTGATCCCAAATCATGCTGAATTACAATCGAATCTGTCAAGCAGTTTCACTCAACCTTATCATCATTTTTTACTTAGTTTTAATTTAAAGCAACTAACTAAAATTTAAAAGTTGCTTTGGCAACTTAGTGCTGATACAAAATCATTTTATTTTAGACTGAGTATATCGTTTTTATTCATTCTTATTTCAGTTTGATTTCGCTTCAGCTGTGCCTGTTTCAGATCAGAGAGACAAAACAAAATGTAGCTATTACAGTGGCACAAAAAAGTGAATATAAACTTCTAGGGGTGTCACGATTCTCCAAATCCTCGATTCGATTACATTTTCGATTCTAAGGTCACGGTTAGATTCGATTCTCGATTTTTTTTTTAAGCACAGGTTGCTGTTGCTCCTAAAAAGCTGAGATCAGGTCATCGCGATCTCACACATCTCTGTTATTATCAGTGAAGCTGACTGCACAATGAATCTTTCATAATATATAGCCTACACTTTGTTTGTTATAATTAGAGGATTTGCCAGCTTACAGAATTCAGCACTGAACAAAAAGTCCGTTTTGAGCGGTGAGGAGAGTCTATCTTAAATGCTTCTGATTGGTCATTGCGTTCAAGAAATCAACACATATGTCTGTGATTGGCTAAATCGCTCAACGCTGCAAACATGTTATAAATAGAAACTCTGGCCTGTAAATCGTTTCTATTTTGTTTTAGTTGTTCTTGTTGCTTTTTTGCAACAGATGAAAAAAATTTATTAGTTTTTATGTTTTATTCATAGATATTTCTAGTTTGCTGGAGTCCCGCGAATCGTTTTATTCTCCCGCACACACAGAGTGAATGCATTACCGCCCGCGCTCGCACTCGGCCATCAAATCTAGTCCCGCGCCGCACTCTATTGCGTTGGGAGTGCACGTCTATAGATCAAGAGCCCGGCCCGAGGATAGTGACGGGAAATATCGGCCAAGTTCGGGCTCGGGCATAGAATCCAAGTTAGAGGAATCACAGCCTTTCAACACGTGTGTTTTTTTCACGCGCCGTGATGAGTCGTTCATGAACGATCCGTCATTGCCCTCTGTCACGCGACAAATGAACAAAAGACTCGGAAGGTCAAGTATTAATGTTCCCTGTAAATTACTTTTGACTGCATTATAATGATTTCTTAATTCAGAATATGATCAAGATTGCGTTGGATGTGTTCGGGGAATTTGCCTGTTAAAAGTATAACATTTAAAGCCCCTGAAATGACTAGAAAAAAGATTAGTTAATTTTGATGAACGAGATTGAACAATAGAGTCAGTAAAACGATCCGAACTTTCCATCACGGGCGCAACATGGGGGCGTGGCAGTATCGACGATTCCATTTTTTATTTCGATTTTTGAGTTTGTGAATTAATTTCGATCGATTTCGATTTAAAATCGAAATCGTGACACCCTTATAAACTTCCAAAAATTATATATTTTATTGCATCAGATAATGAATTATCATATTTGACCATTCCGCATCAAACAAACTTCTATTTGTGAAATGGTTTACTAACTTTCCAAGGTCGCTGTATGTATTTAATAATTTCTAGTCCCTTCATTTTTACATTTACATGCAATTTGTCAAAAAGCCAAAAATAGTTGTAATATACACTTCCAGGTTAGATAACTGTATTGGTAAGCAAGCAAGAGAAGAAATAACAACTAACAATATTCCAAATGCTGATGTGTTTTTTCTACAGTGATGTCAGTGAATTTCGAGGACAGCTGCAAGTACACGGCATCAGAAGAGGATCCCGAGACACAGTCCACCGGCAGCCGGAGCTCCACATCTGCACCTCTCGACCTGCCCTGTCCGTTCCCCTCGTCTTCCCCTCCATATCCCCTGCTCTCGTCCTCCTGCCCGTCTCCCTCCGCCGGCCCCGAGCTGCTCCAGCTGCCCGGCTCGGGGTCTCTGGAGGGCCTCGAGCAGGAGTCTCCGGTGCTGGGCCCTCGCAGCGAGTGCAGCGGGGCCTCGTCACCAGACTGTGAACAGGAACGAGGTGAGAGCCAACAGACACTAAACCATGAGGACTATGGAGCGATTATTGGGTCAGATTGATAACTAAAAGTCTAAAACTAAAAGTCTTAAACAAAAACTAAAAGTCTAAATCTGAAACTAAAAGTCGAAGTCGAAAACTAAAAGTCGAAAATAAATTTGGTATTTAGGATTGGGCATTTTGTACTTAGGATTGGGCATTTAGTCATTTAGCCATTTAGGATTGGGTATTTGGTATTTAGGATTGGGCGATTGTATGCAAATAAGGAGGCGTGGGCCAAATACTGGAGGCTGGGTTTGAAATGGCTGGTGCGCAGAGGCTCCTTATGGACAGCAGAGGGAGCTCCCAGTGCTAAGGAGTAGAGATGCGCGGATGGGCTATTATTTCATCCGCAACCGCATCACAAAACTCATCATCCGTCCGCCACCCATCCGCACCAACGTTTTTGACCAATTTTCCCGCCCGCCATCCGCTGATACAAGGCGCTGCTGATGACAGCCGCGAGACTAGAAACCGCCCGCCACCCGCCCGGATTTAATTAAAATATTTTTTTTCGTCACGTCATCCGCCCGATCCGCGGTTTATCCGCGGAATCCGCGGCTATAACCGCCAACCGCGCATCTCTACTAAGGAGCACACTGGTAGAGCGTCCTCTTCAAAGTGAAAGTTGTCGTGCTCTGCCATCCATGTTGGCTGCCACATTAACAATGGCAAAGCCAGAGCTAGCATCTTTGTTGAGACAGGCGCTGGAAGTTGAAGTTATCACATTATAAAGTACAGTGCGAGGACTGTACTTTATAATGTGATAACTTCAACTTCCAGCCCTGCTCACTTGCTGTGTTTGGTTTCATTACAGTGTGCTCCTCAGCACTGGAGCTCCCTCTGCTGTCCATAAGGAGCCTCTGCGCACCAGCCATTTCAAACCCAGCCTCCAGTATTTGGCCCATGCCTCCTTATTTGCATACACTCCTCAATCCTCAAATGCCCATCCTAAATCCTAAATACCAAATGCCCAATCCTAAATACAAAATGCCCAATCCTAAATACAAAATGCCCTATCCTAATGACCAAATTCCCAATCCTAAATACCAAATTAGTTTTCGACATAGACATTTAGTTTTCGACTTAAACTTTTAGTTTTCGACTTAAACTTTTAGTTTTCGACTTAGACTTTTAGTTTCAGATTTAGACTTTTAGTTTTTGACTTTTAGTTTTCAATCTGACCCAATAATCGCTCCATAGAGGACTGACTCAGATGTGTGGAGTCATAAAGTTACCGGGCAACTAGCGAGTTGTATTCACTTGCCAAAGACAGTTTTACTTACAAAGAATTGTGGCATGTTGATTATCCACAAAAATTAATAAAAATATTTTTGTTTTATTTATTTTACAGGGACCAGGCAATTCAAATGTTGCGCCAGAGTTAGCTAATTTGCATCTGTGGTCCCTGGACAGGATGTTGTTACATAAAATTACACCTCTCCATTATAATCCAGAAAAGTTAAGAAAATAATAATAATATTACATCACAATATAACAAATTACAATATCAAATCACAAAAACTAAAAATAATAATGAAAAAAAATCCAAATTAGATAGATTTTTCTTAAGCCATAATTTTTTTTAAAAAATGTTTCTTTATTATATTTTCAGTTTTTATAATAAACAATAAACAAGCCAGAATGATTAAGCCATAATTTAAGTGCAGTTGCTTGTCCCTCATTATCTTAAAAAAAAAAGCAAAAAGGCACTTACAATGGATGTAAATGGCAGTAAATCTGTAAACATTAAAATGCTGAATGATTCAAAAGATCCTTCCAAAGAAAGTCAAAAAGCCCAATGCTTGAAATTAATTTGATGCGCATCCCAAAAAATGATCACATGCTGAGATTCTATCAATCTTCTTTTTATTACAAGTGCAAAAAATAAAGCACAGTCTTTGGAAACATTTTTTCCTTAAATACAATTTCTTACATATCATTCAACACATGTACATTTAATTTAGCAATTATAGACCAGTTACTCAATAAGCAATTAACAAATCCAAAGGAGGAGAAAATAAACATGACAGATTAAAGTCTTCATTCAGTCCATGTGGTTGTACAGTATTGAGACGAAAAAATCCATTTGCTTTCAGTTTGTAATAATCTCTATCCATATTCGTACAACGACGTGTTGGAAGTACCATGTCTATTCCACAAAAAGACATCTCATTAACTGGGATAATTCACCTGTGGGAAATGTCTATCAACTGGTGATTTACTATCATGCATCTCTATTTATAGCACTCCTGTGTTCATTAATACGGAATCTCAGCTTTTTTGGGATATGCAGCAAATTAATTTCAAGCTTTGAGCTTTTTTGGAAGGATCTTAATATATCTTGGAATCATGTCAAACGTGGATTGAAAAATGCGCAAGATCCTTTTCTCTCTTTTTGATTAAATAGTATAGCCACAAGATGTAAATAATATGCATGTAATCATGATTTTAGTGTGAAAAAATAAAACACATTTTTGTTATATCCACTCTTACACCTTTGTCACAATGCCATAAGCCCGAAAAGGACTGTAAAAATGACGTTAACAGCTCAAATAATACACATGAACAGAAGTATTAATGTAAGTGCTTTTATAAAATGTTTAACATTTCTGCTTTCAAATCTTCAAAAAATACACCTATTCACTTCCATTAAAATTGCTACACCATAACCTTGATTTTTACTTTCTTTTAAAGAAACCGACAAGTCAAATTTATTTTATTATGGTAATAAACAAACATTATGCCACAAATACTGTCGACTGAGGTTAACTTCTTCTAAGCCTGAACATATCTTTAATTTAAGATGTGATTTCTGACATCCATTTGAAGTGAATAAATGAACAGATTCTGACCAGTTGTGTGTGTTTCGGTACAGGTGAGAGAGCAGACGGCGCAGAAGTTAAACCTGACAGAACGAAGAACATCAGCAGTCAGAAAAGCTCACGCCTGGAGAAGAGCCTGCGCAGTTTATCTCTCCAAACCGCAGACGACAACGACACAGACACTCGTTCTTTCACTGTGACCTCCAACACACCAGCAGTGCTGCTTCTCAACAGTGTTTAAACTCCTGCTATAGGAACACAAACCTTCAGCACAGGGGCCAAAGCAGGGGCCCGGATCTCACACTACAGTCCAGAAGGAGCCATTGTGTGAAACTATTATCATCTCAGTGTTACGGACATCTCATCTCAGACTGGTTTAAAACCAGAAAACCGTGAAAGTATTAGAATTGTCATGCAGACATCAGCTATGAAGTGATGGGAACTATATTGAACTTTTCATCATCACAGAGTGGATGTTCTTCATGTCTTCCTGAAATGTTTGTGTCGTGAATGGACACTGTTTGTATTGTATCTTCTGCAGCGGCGCCTCACTCGCTCACTTGAAACGACTCCATTTTGATTGTTGATGACACACTTACTAACTGTTGTAGCATAAACAACTAAGTGTCTGAATATGTCACCTGATTCTCCAGTGACTGTAAATAAAGCTTACGACTGAAAAGCGGCGAGAGGGAAAGCCTTAGCAGAGGATATCTGCACTTGTTTTTCACTCTGTCGGCGTTGTGCGATGAACTTTCTCTATAGTATTAGATTTACTCCACAGGTCATAACGTAACGAGGGACTCGTGTAGTTCAAAGCTATATATTTATACTCAATGTTTATCTTGTTATCATGATGTTATCGATGTGTTTTCATGGCACAAAGTTCTTATTTGTGTAATAAACAGATGCTCACAGCTTGAGTCTTTTTCCACTGTTGTGATTTCACACAGTAAGACGTTTTTATTCCAAAACAGAGTCTTAATCTTGTGATCTTGAGACCTCACCAGACTTCAGATCTCATAGGCCTCAGTCTCAAATTTAAAGGAATAATTCACCCAAAAAACGACAATTGTCATTATTTACTAATCCTCAAGTTGTGTTAAAATTTGACTTTCTTTCATGGAACAGAAAAAGATATGTTGTGACAAATACCATATAACATGGGGTGGGTATATGATGACAGAAGTTTTGGGATATTCTTGGTCTGGGTCTGGCTCAAATTATACTTTCGTTTTTTACGCGTGCACTAAGGTTTGCAGGGCACTTGCTGTAAATTTCATCGCTAGCATAGTACATGGATATTGTACGTGCACTATGGGGTGTGAAACTTGACAACACTAAGCAGCCAATCATTGCTTACCTTTCCGTGAACGGATGTTGTGACCAATAACATTAGAGGAGAAGTTTGACACTCGTTGCCACCCTCAGAGAATGCAGTAACTTTATTTAGCTAATTATCACAAAATAACTCCGTAATGTTATTGCTTCCCAGACAGCAGCATAGAGTCAGCCCAGATCCGGCCCACATCTGGTACGTGTGGAATCCCTGTGTATCGGATGTGGGCCGGATCTGGGCCAAAACTATGTTGCTGTCTGGGTTCCTGGTTGATTTGGTTATAGCAAGCTAGCCTTCATGTCAGTGCCAACAGTGAGCCTTTCATCAGCGGGATTGGTTTTAACTCTTTAGTCGCCATTGACGGAAATGTATGTCATTTATGAGACAACGCTTCCCTGGCATTGATGGAAATTAACGGCTTTCCATGTTTTCACTGTTATATGGTAGGGAGCGCTATGACACATCTTCTGAAGAGTGCTGAATCTCCTGATCAAAACAAAGGCGAAGAAGAAGCATAAACAAGCAATAGCATAAGCACTAAGCAGATGCATGTGTAAAAAAACCCCATCATCAACATTAAACAGCTTATCAAAACCGTAATGTTACTGAATGAAATGTTGACCCACCAGGACGAGGGAAAAACACGTTTTCTGAATCCGATCTAGACGTAGTCTTTGACAAAAACACGTTTTTCTCATGCTTTTTGTTCAAAATGTTGCTTTTTTATAAGACTTTCCCACATTCAAGTGTTGATTAAAAAAATAATGCATTAAACTAGATTAAAACTGTATATATATATATATATATATATATATATATATATATATATATATATATATTTTTTTTTTTTTTTTTTTTATGAAGCTAGAGGCTCTGTTCTTTTGATAAGTTGCATGTTCAGACATTCATACAACAAAATATTCTGGGGGCCATGTTTTTTTTTTTTTTTGAAAATGATCAAAAATGCTGGCGGCGGCTGGCAACTTTTTTTAATTTTTTAACGCTGGCTGGGAAAGAGTTAGTAGTAGAAAGTGAAAATAAAGGTTAGGTAGAGGTCACAATGCCATGCTAGCTTACATGGAAAGGGGATAACTAAGGTTATAAAATAATCAAATGAAATGGGACTTATTGTCCAGTTTGTTGAAATTATTATATCAACAAACTGGCCAAACTAATATTTCAAAATAATGTCATCCCAAAAAGTAAGAACTGTAAAAATGCAGGGTATGCTCTATCCATTGATAGACAATGATTGCATTTATGTAATGTGAGGAGTCATTTTCTTACACGTTATTTGACACATATTTGATATAAATTTGAGTGCTCATTGTAATTCAGTTAGAAAAAGATATTGTAGCATAGGGACTACCAGCTATCGGTTGGAGGTTTAACAAGCCATGAAAGCCTACAACCATTTCTAGTAGTGCTCAAGATGTTGAAAAGAAACAGTATCACATTCTTAAGACCTGCAATATGGGAATGTGCTGTTGTTCTTATTTGGAAGGAGATTGGAGAATGGATTTAACAAATATAACCTTATACTTGGTCTTCTTGGTGATAACACTTCTACCACAAGGTGTCAGCAAAGCACATTTTGGATTAATAATGACAGGTTTCATTATTGCAGCAAGATTATTTGTGAAACTATGGGAAAGTTTCGTTGATTCACAAAATCATCTGAACTCACTGAAGGGGTTAAATTTATGACCGAAACAGCTTACTTTGAATACATGATATCTGGAAGAAAAGAAAGGGGGGGGGGGGGGGTGATAATTATTATTAGAAATATTATAATAAATAGCACACTTACACACCCTTGCCACTAACAATAATAATACAAACAAATATTATATATATAAAAAACTTTGGCGGAGAAGGGGTGGGCGGAGTTTCCTTTGCAGCTCATTTAACGCATTTAACGGTTCTGGTACGCACTACGCAGCAGTTCATGCCATCGACCGCTACTGCCTATTGGCGCGGACGAGCCATTATGGGATTAGATTTCGGTCACAATTCTGCGCGCGCAAAATCACATTTTGAGCGCGCAAAGGGGCATTTCGCACGCGCGTGAACTGAGTTTTGCGGAGAAATGTTCATCTCGCAGATAAGAAAATATTTTGAGCGAACGAAAATCAATTTTGCTTTTAGAATAAGTATTTGGATGTGCGCAGACGTTCTCTTTCGCATGTGCAAAGTTTCACTTTCTTGCTCCTTTCATACCAGCCTCTAAGCGCAGACAGCTGGCTTGCTCAACACAACCCAGCTGCTAAATTCTGATTGGCTAGCTTGTCAACAAATCACAAGACTCCCTGCATCACCGACTGTGGAAGAGGAAAATACATGGTGGAAGATATTTATGTTTAATTAGTTTAATGGCTTGATTTAAGTTCAAATGTCTACCACTCGACGACCACAGTTTATTTTTTAGCTATTTATTTTTGCTTATTGTTAATCAAAATCAAATCGTACTATTACTGTACATAATGGCATGTCCCAGTGTTTGCTACCCCTCAAGTGGTAGTTCTAACTTCTTTCTGAACTGCAAGTTATGTAATTAACATTAGTGAAATATGAATGTGACCGAGCTGGGGTCTCAAATTTTACACATTTTCAGAAATGAAGATGGACAGACTTTTCCCCTTTTAATGAAATAAGTGTGTAAAAACGGTACATCACTGACATTAGAATAAAAAAGCCATCAAATAAACGTAGAAATGCAATGTAATAACGTTAAAATAATAATCAACTTGATATCCTTGGAATTATTTAAACAAAAACATTCACAGCAGGGGGTTCTGTAAAACAACTATCATACTAAAAAAAAATATACTGTATTTTCTTATATACTATTTTAGAATAGATAGTGTGCACATTGGGATGCAGGCTTGTTCCCCTAACTGCAAAAAAAATAAAAATCTAATTATGAGAGTAATTATAAAGAAGTCTTATGAGTCACACACCCAAGATTTTCACTTACAGTTATATTTGCATATGTTTGCATTGTTACCCACATGTCTTTCTTTCTTTTTTTTGCAGTGAGAGGAATAAGCCTGCATCCCAATGTGAACACTATCCATCCTAAAATAGTATATAAGAAAATACAGTATATTTTTTTCAGTATGCTAGTTGTTTTTACAGAACTTCTCTGCTGTGAATGTTTTTGTTTACTTGAACTTAAATTGAAGTTTTCAATCCATTAAACAAATTAAACATAAACATCTAATACCATGTATTTTCCTCTTCCACAGTCGGGGATGCAGGGAGTCCTGTGATTGGTTTTCAAGCCAGCCAATCAGAATTTAGCAGCCTCATCTCTGATTGGCTGGAATTATGGCATATTGTAATGCTGGGTTGTGTTGAGCAAGCGAGCAGACTGTGCTTAGAGAGCGCGTACGGCTGGTACGAAAGGAACAAGAAAGTGAAACTTTGCACATGCAAAAGAGAAAGTCTGCCCACATCCAAATACTTATTTTAAACGCAAAATTAATTTTAATTCGCTCGAAATATTTTCTTATCTGCGTGACGAACATTTCTCCTCAAAACTCAGGTCACGCGCGTGCTAAATTCCCTTTTGCGCGCTCAAAATGTGATCTTGCGCGCTCAGAATTGTGACCGAATTCTAACCCCATAAGCCGTGGGGCCGCCATCTTAAACCGGTCACCCGCTCCGCTCAGTGTAATCTGTTTGGCAGGTGCAATGAGTTGCCAGCGCATTTAATTAATCATATCTCACTGAATACCGAACTGATTTTCACGCGGTTTTTTTTGCTGCAAAGGTCATACACGTAGCTACGATACAGGACACGTTGAATATTTTACTCACAAAATACAAACAATAGTACGGTAATGTTAAATGTTAATTCTTACTTGTGAAAAGTAGTCCCCGAGTGATGGTCCGCCGATTTGAGCAGGAATATGCTGCACAGTGCTCTGGCATCTACTGCTGCTATGCAACGCAAATAGGAGTATGACCGGTTTAAGATGGCGGCCGCATTTCTTGCGCCACAGCGGCCAATGGGGCATCTAGTCTCTATGATGTCTATGGTTCATGCGAGTCTCTTCAAACGAGCGGCAGGTAACGTTTAAGCTAATACGGAAAATTACATTTATCCTACCATCCCCATGCTACTCTAAAAGTTGCTGCAGCATGCGAGTTATTCTTAACTACAATAAAAGTATAACTCGATTTCAGACGCATTCTGAGTGACAATGTCATTCGTTTTTATCCAAGGAATAAAAGTGCAAGGGGAAATACATCCAACAGTTAGTTAAATTAAATCTTAAGTCCATGTCCAACTCTAAATTGTAAGGAACTTATATCTTTGATTTCATAGTAACGCTTTACAATAAGGTTCATTACTCATGTATGAACTAACATGAACTAACCATGAGCAACACATTTGTTACTGTGGGCTATATCTTAGTTAATACTACAACTGTTAATTGTTTATTCATGTTATGGCACAGAAGCCCATAGATAGAGAGTCCATAAAAGCAACGGGACAAAATATTTCAACAACGTGTTTGAGGAATTAGGTGATTCAGATTTGTCTTGGCACAGCTACTAGGAGATTTACAACTGTCAGACTGTCGTCACGCTCAGTTTGAGCCTGCACAGTCGCTTACGCATCTAATGGGCTTCAGTTTTCTCCATTGAACTCAAGGGGGTCGCTGACTGTGTCCATTTCTTTTACTGTCTATGAAAACTACTGAAGTGTTCCCAATTTTGTGTGCCATATGCATCAGACGTTTAACCAATGGTCCGTGGATGTGATGTCCGAGGCTGAGACTAGCCCGTGCCGTTGTTACACAGTCGAAAAGACGGAAAAACAACAAAATACTGGAGACCACAACCAGCTGATTTATTATTTACAGTTTTTTCTAGAGCGACTTGAAGTCACTTGTCAAGGAAATGTGCAAGAGGAATTTATTTCAGTTCCCCAAAAAGAATTTGGGCCAGAAGTTATCAATTATTATAGGTGTAGTGAAATTGCGGAGCCACATTGCCATGAATATAATTTAAAGGGCGATTATACAGTATGTGCCATCACATATTGTTCTGAAAATAGTTATTTTGATTAGTAAGGTTTTTTTTGTGTTTTATTTTATTTGTACTGTGTGTGTACATTTGATGCATTAGCTTGGCTACTGGTTGTGTAAACCCGTACACACCCTCCTTTGTGTGCGAATTATCTCTAAACGCTTAAATACCTTATTACCTTTTGGTTTACTTCTTTGGGAATGAGACCTTTGTACCAGTCGCACAGACATTTCAAATGAAATCAAACATGTGATACTGTATGATAATTATTCACATTAAACTATATAGATTCTTGGGTGAATTTCAGGTGATCTCAGCGTGATAGCAAGAGCGAACGGGCAATGGGGGTTCAAGGGGAAAAGATGTAGATTAGGATTGCTTAGGTGAGACCTGCGTCTCGAATGGTGCACAAGAGATTCAAATGTTAATTTTCCCTTTCTTCCAGTTCTTCCAGTCTTACAGTTGATTACAATCATTGAGCATTGAATGCAAAAGACTGACGTCTGTATTTGCATCCTTCCAACACTTAACTGTCTTTCCTTTCACTTCATTCCCACAGGCTTAAGACTTGGCCAAAGTTATTTTTAGCAAACATACATCTAGCATCGTGCAATACAAATTCTGTCCAATCAAATGCTCTCTAAAAAAAAAACTCTTCCACATGCATCTAACTAGCAATCATGTCATTATTGTGTCATTCAATGGAGATCAAGTCAGTTGCAAGTACACAAGGACTGTATGATTCCCAGGATTTTTCCATGTGTGTGTTTGTGTGGTTGAGATTTACATAGATACATATTTGTTTGCTTTGTCAATGTTTTTGTGGGTTTTGGTTCTTTTGCTGTTGTAAGTTATATGGGACAGTCCTAAAACAACTACTGTGCATTTACTGAAAAATAAATGTTGTAATCAAACGTTAAACCAGGACCTCATATCAGTGGGGTACAAACCATTTCACAAGATGACCCAACCATAAACATTCAAGAGATTGTGGTTTTAATCAAATTAGCTTTCCTGTAGCTCAAACAGTAGCGTTGTTGCTTGCAATGCCAAGGTCATGGGTTTGATTCCCAGGGAAAGCAAGAACTGGTAAGAAAATGTGTACCTTGAAATGCAATGTAAGTCGCTTTGGATAAAAGCGTCTGCCAAATGCATAAATGTAAATTAGCAGCCCTAATTTATATATTTTTTTATTTGAAGACATCAAGTCCATGAGGAGAAATTTAAAGCTTTAAAAACATGCATCTTTTACCAAGCTTGCACATCTAATAATTTATTAATTCATTAATTAATTAAGAATGGCAATTCTGATTTATTACATTGCCCACGGGTATGAACTTCATTTTTGAGTCACGCTAACTTCTATTTCTGATATCATATGTGTGATAACATTCCTGCTACAGTCTGTGCTGGTAAGGATTGCATACAACTTCATGTATTAAATGGGCGAACTAACCCTTTAACATTAATCAAACATTCAACTAAAAAAAAGAGAGAATCATT
This sequence comes from Siphateles boraxobius, assembly GCF_051911475.1. NCBI lineage: Eukaryota > Metazoa > Chordata > Actinopteri > Cypriniformes > Leuciscidae > Siphateles > Siphateles boraxobius. Next base: position 178,759 of record NW_027508743.1, on the reverse strand, counting down.
CTCTGCTCTTGACTTGATTTCGGTATAAGCTTTAATAATAATCAATGTATAATTAATTCTTACAGTGATGAATTTGCAGTTCTCAATTTTCCATTTGATTAGTATATTCAATTTCTGTAGAAATCCTCTGTTATAGTCCTAAATTTTCTTGCATTTATTAGTCCTATTATTTGTAATTAGTTTCTTCTTATTTTAGTACTGTTTGTTTAATTGTGTTCAATAAGCTTTAGGAACTTTTTATTTATAGTTAGGCTATTTTAGCTTTCACCTTAATATTACTCAAATGCCCACCCCCATGCGACACATATATACCCTTTTAATAATTTGCCTTTATATAAATGCCGTCCTCAACCATTTGTGGAACATCGTTTAGAAAAATAAGCAAAGTCAGTAAAAGTGTTTTTCTTTATTCTTAATATGAAGTCTTCATACGATCATAAATTTTTTAAAATATATTTCAATAACATGATAATTATCAAAGCAGTAAGTATCTGCAAAACAATCATCAATCTGACAAAGTTTGACATTTGACACATCCGAGAAAGCAAAGTGCATCCCATAGGTTTAGCCGTGTGACAGTCACAGACTGATGGATGATGATCAGATGAGCTGGAAGAGTTTGAGAAGCACAATGGAGGTGAGCGTGTAGATCAGAAGTCCAGGCAGCCCCACCATCCCCACCGGTGAAAGAGTGAACGCGGTGCTGTTGGTGCTGTTAGATGCAGCATTGGTAAGACCATAGCTTGCAATCATTACAGCCACTAGCAGTAGTAGTACTTCAGTTTTGGAAGCCATATTCAGGTCACTATTAAGATGAAGCAAACAACAAAATAAAATAATAATATTACGCCTTTTAAAATCATATTCTATATATTAATATTTTATAAGACGCATCCCAAAACTGCCTGCATCAAATATGGTCGCCTAGAAAACATAACCCATATATATAAAATATATTCATTACCTCTTGCCACGGATGTTTGTTCTCTGTGTCTGTTGGTTCTCTTGAAGGATGTTAATGTGAACACCAGAGTTGATCGTAGGCTTTTATTTAAATATTAACCATTACACCCTCGCTAGAGGCGGAGATCTGCTATTACTGCAGGATAGGAGGGAATGCATTTATTATGATTTATTTGGTCAGTGTCTTCCTCTTAGGGATAGTCCACCCCAAAATGTAAAATCGGTTATTATATACTTTTTTACTCACTCTCATACTTTCAAAACGTTCTTCTGTGAAACACCAAAAATATATATTTTGGGGAACACTGGATCGCACTGACTTTAAAAAAATAAAATAAAATAAAAAGCACCTAAGAAATTGAGAAACACTTTTGTGTTCCACAGCAGAAAGTAAGTCATAAAGAGATTCACATTTGATTCTGGAGTTATTGAACTTTTATAGCATATTTGGGAACAAAGATTCTGATTCATTTTCTGGATTTAAAAACAGCAGTGTAGTTTTGATTCATGTATTTAAACAATAGGTGTTGTTAGTGAAGAAATGGTAGTCTTTCACATAATAATAATACATACTGCATTTATTTTCTAGATATTCAGGGAAGTCTTTGACTTCGAGCAGGTGTAAAGTTTTACATAAGCTGGAAGAGATTCTGTCTGTCCGTATTAGGAATTTGTTAGTCATAGGTTGGCTACTTATCTGGAATATATATGCCAAAGTGAAACTTGCGGTAGGAAGAAAGTTTGCATACCTGTAACATTTTTGAAGGTCAACACACAGCGTTATATTGTTCTTTGGTTGTTCATTAATTCTGTGAGAATCTCTCTGACTGTCACAATGTTATTTACTTGGATAGGTTTTAACAATGGTGCTCATGAAATCTGTTACATAGTCAATGATCTTAATAAAACAGATTAAGATTAAGACAAAGAAAAGTGCTTTTTGCCCCTTGAATAAGCCAAAGGAGATGGTGGGAAGGAAAACTCCCAAACTAGAGGAGGAAGAACCGAGACTCGGGTGGGGAGGCCCAGCATGTTTAAACAAACTGCTAAGAAAATATTTAGACTGGTGTCAACCGACTGTTTTACGATTAGCATCAGCTGTGTGTTTTTTCGCCCTTGTTTGTTGTAGCATAAGGAAACCTGCCGAATTTCATTATGGTTACCATCCCGTGCAGGAGAGTAAAATGTCTGGGCGAGCTGGATGGTTCCCATATCGTGCAGACAGACACCATTGCTCTGGTAACTGAGGAAGCTATAAATGCAGTTTAGCTGAAACCCCTCTTGATATGGCCTATCAGCCCTGCTTGTCATTTTCCAGTCTTAGATAATCAGGTGTGCGCATGTTCACATTATACCAGAGGGGAACCGTCAGAGAGGGCCTAAACTATTGTAAAAAATATATCTTAACTTTTAAACATTTTTATTAAAAAGACATCAGTTCTAATTAGAGATGCACTAATATGAAAATTTTGGCCGATACCGATAGGCTAATTCTTTATATTTGAAAGCCAATAACCAGTATATTGGCCGATAAATCTAAATTACAAAAACAAAAGTTAAGTTAAGTTCACTAAGTTTGTGATGCGTTCCGCCCACTGATAAAATAGCTAGCGCTATTCACCGTGGAAAAAGCAAGCAACATTAATGAGGAGACCATCATTGCTAATATATTATTCACCCCGTTTTCAAGATTAAGTCAAACAGTCAAGATCAGTTGATTAAATATGCAATGTTCCAATGTTGAGAAAACACTTATTAAAAATGAAATGATTTCTGTAAATCCAGTCACAATTTCTGTAAATCCAAACTGACGAAGGCAAAGAGCCAAAATGTTTGTTAACTTTATCTCCTGTTACAATAAAATATTTTTAGAGTGACCTTTTTTGCATTTTTGTAAATCCAGTAATCAAATGCTGTGGGTCTCAGTTTTCAGTGATAGTCACATGACTAGTGTCTGGTCTGTGTGTGTGTAATTCCACACACCTGGAAGATCTTCTGAACTTACAGTAAGCAGTAGGCTTTTAAAATATAAAATTTAATAAATTTAAAATATAACAAAGAAGTAGAATCAATGAATTATGAATAATTTACTGCAATTGTAAGGATAACATGTAATCATGTAATCAATAGAAAAGTAACTGTAGTCTGATAATGAGTATTTTAAAATGTAATATAATCTAATAACAATTTACATGTACTTCATTTTTTACTCTAATTATGTAATTACCCAGCACTGACAGTATAGCCTACACATGCTGGTGGTGACAAAAATGTACTCACACTGTACATACACCCTCCTGCACGTGTCAAAACCAAAGTATATTTTGGGCTTCATGGTGTCAGATTTCTGATAATAATTCACCTATTTCCTCAACAACCGATCTGCATGGTCTCTGTACAATACTTGCAGCATTGTCTTTATTTTGGTCTGAATCTCATTATCTACAGGGCCGAGTCCTGGTCTGGGTTTTAAAGGATCTGATTTTGACATCAGCTCGAAAACATATCAATGGTTATCTCCCTCAAAACACACGCACACGCACGCACGCACGCACACACACACACACACACACACACACACACACCAAAATGATGGTGCTGACAAACCCTGAAAATGCAGGGAAAAACGGCAGCAGTCTCTGCACGTTTGCATCATATTAGAACACCCGTACAGCTCGTTTCAGATCAGCGTTTTCAGTCATTTTTCTGTCTGACAGACTCCATTTATGTACAGTAGGCTATAGGCTACAACAGACAAGAGCACACTGCATGAGATACTCCCACAATGCAATATGCTCAACTTCGTCACCCATTTCCAAATAATGAATCATAATAAGTAATATCAGTTGTAGCCTAGTGTTGTTAAACATCTTTGTTGACTCATTATTTGCAAAAAGTAAGACGTTTTTACACAAAATTTTAATCCGAATTGAATAAAAACTGCTAAATAACAATATCTGGCTGCCACACACTACATTAAGCTTGCAGCATATTAACTAAACAATATTTACAGCTACAAGTGTATTTTCCACATGCCATTCAAAAACAGAACATGCTGCATTCAAGTCCTCCTGGGAAGTTATTTACGAGGTGGGAAGTCATGTTCAGGTCCATTCAAGTCACTTTCGTCAGAGTAAGATGGCGGTGTACCTTCTCTTTAATCACTACACAAAAATACAGTAAGGTTTAACTTTATTTCTAGAAAATGAAGAACAAAGACTGTGTATATCTTGCTTTTTTAGGTTTTTAATTAACTCAAGCCACTGTAAACTTTATCGTTGCTTATTATATTGTTATTTTACTATCATCTTTTGTAGCCTAACTTCCGGTATGCTATTCTGACAAAGTATGCTACATTGACAGAACACCGGCAATAGAGATCGCTAAGACATGTGACCAACTGGGCGGCAACGTCATCAGAACGCAAAGAATTATGGGTATGTTTGGCCCGTTTACATGGACTGGCATAGCAGGCTAGTGTTCTGGCCTATTTTTTTACGTTCTATGGTTCTGGCATGAAAAAAAAATAGCGTGAAAACAGAATATAATCCTACAAAATGCAGCGGGCTAAAGAAAACATTGTCGGACCATACCAGAAAACTGTCGTCCGTTCAAAAGTATGCTAATGTTTTAAGCACCACACTCCTCGCTCTCTCTCATCTATCTGCATGCAGTCAGAATTCATGTCAAGATTGCAATGCATGCTGGAGTGTGTGTGTGTGTGTGTGTGTGTGAGAGAGAGAGAGAGAGAGAGAGAGAGAGAGAGAGAGAGAGAGAGAGAGAGACGCGATCGAACTGTGTGTTTGCGAGTTTGTGTGTGTGTGAGAGAGAGAGAGAGACGCGATCGAACTGTGTGTTTGCGAGTTTGTGTGTGTGTGAGAGAGAGACGCGATCGAACTGTGTGCGTGTGTTAAAGAGAGAGAGAGAGAGAGAGACGCGATCGAACTGTGTGTGTGTGTGTGTGTGTGAGAGAGAGAGAGAGAGAGAGAGAGAGAGAGAGAGAGACGCGATCGAACTGTGTGTGTGTGTGTGTGTGAGAGAGAGAGAGAGAGAGAGAGAGAGAGACGCGATCGAACTGTGTGTGTGTGTGTGTGAGAGAGAGAGAGAGAGAGAGACGCGATCGAACTGTGTGTGTGTGTGTGTGTGAGAGAGAGAGGCGCGGGCGCGAATCGCGCGATCGAACAGTGGAAACATAAAAACATACTCCGTTATTTTGTTCATAGAGGTTATCATTAAAACTGCAAAGTGTTTACTTATATCTGTGTAACTTACACTCGCAATAAAACACAACATTGCGCTTTTGTCACACAACTCAAGCTGTAACCTACAACTGTCACCCAACCAAACACATACAGTTTTAAAAGCAACATATTTATCCAACCCCATTTCAAAAAAGTTTGTCATCTTTTGGACATTAATCATATTGCATTGGTTTTCATTTCTTTTCTTCAGAGCAGTTACATATTCTACATTGATTAAAAAAGAAAATCAAATGTGTTTTTAATGGTAGTATTATTTTATACGAAAATCAATTATTTACCATTCAGATGAGAATAAAGTTAGGGATCATTAAAATTAAGGAAAACAAATATATTGATTCGTTCTTAAAGGATAATTCAGGTATTTAGCATTTTGAGTCTATTTTCTAGTTTGTTTTGGATGAACTAAGTTAGAGTGATGGGTAGAATGTTGACGATGGGTCCTGTCTCGACTTTTTGAATCTTTTAGAATCGCCTCTGACCGCTTCAGAGTGGCTGTCTACGAGCATACACAAACATGTCCTTAAAACAACCCTTAACGTTCGTTTTCAAAACTGTGCAAGAAGGACTATTGCGGTTTATAACACAGCAGGTAGACGGCATCTTGAACACTGCGTTCTTCCCTCCATGCAATCAAGTCTGGCGCCTTCTGTTTGTGCCGCGGATTCCCAAAATGCTTTGCGTTCACCACTGGTAAAACGTCACGATGACGTCACATTAGCAATCTCTATTAGCTTACCTCACTCACTACCAACTAAATACTGGTATTCAGCCAAGGGTTTTTATTTGTTTAATTTATTTATTTATTACAGGGACAGTGCATATTAATAAACATTTCTGTCAATATGCCAGAATTAGCAAAAAGGCTATTTTTCATCTACACTCACTGACACGCCCCCAACTCGTAAACATCGGGCCGGGTTTGAAGAAAATCCCGAGCTTCCCACTTTTCGACAAATGACAAAAACGGAGCTCATGCCAACCAATAGAATCGCAGATTACGAGTGACGAAATGTAACCGGAAGACGATTAACAACAATGCGCTATTGTTTATTATGAGGATTTTTTTAAATGCAAGTGCATGCAAATATATTTTTACAGGAAAAAGCTAATGTAAATCATCCAAAGAGATATAAATAAGAAGGGAGCGACACCTTTCCAACTTTAGAAAACATTCAATTGTTGTCTTGTTGCAACCCCATGTTTACGTAAAATTGTTTTAACCACGCTAATAAGACCTCTTAAATCCATGACAGATTTTGCAATGATTAACCTGAACTTTTGAGCTCATGACAGACTGACCCACCATGTCCACCCTCCTCATGGCGCTCGGGCTCGCCGGGTTTGTGCTCTGTTTGAGCGGACTGAACCACATCCTCGCCGCGGATCATCCGTCCTATGTGGCGGCGGTGTACGAGCACCGAGTGCGGCTGAACCCGAACCCCAGAGTTCCGCTGGACCGGAGACCTGCCCTGGAGCACATGAAGCAGAACCTACGTGTGTTTGAAGAGCAGGCAGTGCTGGCAGCACAGCAGGTACACTGACAGATAGTGTGTGTGAGAGCTTCAAACACAAATGACAACAAACAAGAGGAATGCAATACGAATTTGTACCCATTTAAACATGTACCTTATGTAAACTATGCATATAATATTAATGCCATAGTGATAACATCTCAGTGCTTTATTGTTTTTTCAAATGGTTATTTCATAAACACTTTGCGCATGAACACGCTTCTTGTCTCCTTTCTAAGATATAACGACCCTTAAAATGGCATTGAACAAAATACATTTTTATATAAACCCCAAAACAATTACCAGCAATATCATTTCGGAAGCAAAGTTTGAGGCCGGCTATGAATGAGATATAGTTTGCCTAAAATAAATGGGTGCTAATGTGAAACATTAAACCATAAAAATACATGTTCATTAAGTCTTTTAATTGTGGATACACAGAGATTCCTAAATGATGTCTACAGGACCCTTAACGTTTATCATGTATAAAACAGGGTGCCCAGATCATAGTGTTTCCAGAAGACGCCATCCATGGGTTCAACTTCACCAGAGCTTCTATCGCTGGTTATCTGGAGACCGTTCCTGACCCTCAGGAGGTCACATGGAGTCCATGTGCTGATCCACACAGATTTCCAGACACTGAGGTACAAACAGGGCCGGCCTAAGCATTTATGGGGCCCTAAGCTGAATTTAAATTTCGGGCCCCATCGTGCCACCAATATGATTAACTATTGTCAATGCTTGATTATTTGCAGACTACGAAACACACACATTATTAATTTTATTAGTTGTAGCTGTGTTGCTAACATCAATGACTGCCTGGCATGTTTTTACCCTTATACGGTTTCAAATTGTAACAGTAGCAAACCCACAAGAGTGGCCAGGTCTTATTTTGCACTTTAATATACTCAAAGTCTTACAGTACTAAGTGGTATACTCAATGTGGTGTACTAAATAAACCAGCAAACCTGCTTTTGGTATAAAAAAATTGTGTGGAAATGCGCAGAACAATTAACTAAATAACTTTAGATAAACAGTATCTTCATATATATATATTTTAAAAAAATTACAAAAGGGACAATATTAAATTAAATCAGAATCAAATGGACCTGTAACAAGATAACAATAATAAATGTATTAACCACTGCTGAACACAAAAGAAGATATTTTGACGAATGCGTGTAACCAAACAGTTGATAGACCCCATTGATTTCCAGTTTGTTTGTTTTTTTCCTATATGGAAGTCACTGGGGACCTGCAACAGTTTGGTTACCCACATTCTTCAAAATATCCTATTTTATGTTAAGCAGAAGAAAGAAAGTTCATTTGGGTGAACTATCCCTTTAACTATCCATGTATACTATAGTCTGCTGTCCCGCTTCTAACAAAGTGACAGACACAACTGATTACTTCAACTGTGTTTATGTAAAACCTGTGTGTATTTGACAGTATTTGCACAATCAGACGCAGTTTAGATAAAGTCCAGTAATCGGGCACTGTTAGACAGGCTTTAGTGCGCGCGTGCTCTGGGTACAAAACTGATATTTACCACCCTTGTTAAGGATTATTTAGACATGATGAGTGCCAGTTTTAGAGCCATTTTTATCACAGTTTCTAACAAGTTATATTTCTTTCTCAGGTCCTCCAAAGCCTCAGCTGTATGGCTCATAAGAACCGTCTCTTCGTGGTGGCCAACATGCCGTCCCGTCAGAGGTGTAACCGAACTGCCGACCCTCGCTGTCCTGCGGACGGCCAGTACCAGTTCAACACAAACGTGGTGTTCAGTGACCAGGGTGTCATCATGGCCCGATATCACAAACAGAACTTGTACTTTGAGGCGGCATTTGACGCTCCACCGGAGTGCGGGTATGTCACTTTCACCACACCGTTTGCAGGCTTATTCGGGGTGTTTACGTGCTTCGACATTCTGTTCCGTGACCCGGCGTTGACTCTAGTAAAGGACATGGGCGTCCGGCAGATCGTGTATCCCACCGCGTGGATGAACCAGCTCCCCTTGCTGGCCGCCGTACAGTTTCAGCGCTCGTTCTCGCACGCGACGGGCGTCACGCTGCTGGCCGCCAACATCCGAGCCGCTCAGTATGGCATAACCGGCAGCGGCATCTTCACGCCATGGGATTCGCTAATTCATCATGATATGAAGGGGGATTCTGGGAAATTGCTGGTGCGTAGAGTGCCAGTTTTGGATCCAGCTTTTATTGGGGACGCAGCATGGGCTACACTGATGCCATTTTCTGGGTATCCAAAAGAGAAACTGAGGTCAGAAGAACCAGAAAAGATGCATGTTTGGCCTACAAGTAGCTTTGACCCAGATGATGGTGTAAAATATTGCCAAAAAGACTCTGAATGTGCACAAGAAGCTACATCTACAACATTTACCTCCATCATGATGTATGATAATTTCACTTTGGTCCCTTTGCGAGGCAGTAAAGGGAACATTAGCATTTGTAGTGGCTCTGTCTGCTGCCACCTGCTGTTCCGGAGGTCCGACACACACGAGTTTTACGCTCTGGGCGTCTTCAACGGCCTCCATGTGGTGCACGGGACGTATTACTTGGAGGTTTGCGCTCTGGTGAAGTGCACAGGTGAACATCACAGCAGCTGTGGAGAAGAAACCGAACACGCTCGTACACTGGTGGACTTCAGGCTGACGGGCACCTTTACGACTCGACATGTGTTCCCTGGAATTCTGGGTAATGGGATGACTCTGGATATTCCGGATCATTCTGGTTGGGAGAGAGGAAACCGCTTTTACATGAGCCGGACGGGAATGAGCGCTGGACTCGTAACGGCTGTGCTGTATGGGAGACACTATGAGAAGGACAATGATTAAAACCTTCATAGCACACTAATTATAGTGCACTAAAAATAACATGAATAAGATCATTTTATCTTATTGAACTGCATTTCTTCACCCAAAAATGAAAATAACTGTCATAACTTTTTAATAAAACATCATTCCAAGCCTATATAATTTTTTTCCTGTCAAACACTGTTTTTAAGAATATTTATGCTCTTGTAATCACCTTATTTTGCAACATGAAAGTACGTTATATTCTGTGAATGTGCAAGACTTGATACATTAGCCGCTCTAGGTGAATAACGAAAAGAATAACAACGTGGAGTAAATGGTAAAACTATTTGTACTACAAACCAGTGTGTTTATAATTATGACAAAACATTAAAATAATTTGGTAATAAATACCAGTTGGTAATATCAAGCACCATAAGCTGTTTTGTAGTTTAAAATAACTGGAAGCTGAGGACACCGAAATAAATAATTCTTTTTTATAGATCTTAAGCTATATTTCAAGTTATCTTAAATCATACAATTACTTTATGTGAGAAACAGACCCAAATTAAATGGCCACACATCAGGGTGAGTAAATGATTAGAAAGCTTTAATTTTTGAGTGGAATTAACTGTTAAAGCTGAAGAGACTAGCAGTGGTTAAAGTCGGCATGAAATCGAAGTTGAGAAGTCAAGTCTTTTTTCCCTATCGTGACGTATATCCAAGTGAAACGGCTTTTCAAACAAGAACAAATGTAGGGCAGGGCTTGTGGTTTGCTATTGGTGGATCTCATGTGAGTGACAGGTTGCCCCGCCCACATCACCAGAGAAGAGAAGAGATGCTGGAAGTGAGGGAGGGAAGTTATTCGGATTCAAGATTATGGGTGCACATGAATTTATAAAACTACTTATAACAGTGAAAGAGACAATTATCGACTGGTGTTTACCTACAAAAATAAATCTTTCTGGGCATTAAGGTTTTACAAAACATTTAAACTTCAATAATAGATAATACGGAACATTAAACGCGGGGAAGAAGATACCTGAAACAAAGAAAGCTAATATATTAAATATTAAAACACATACTACAGAACATTAAATGAGGTAAAAAGATTTCTGACAATAAATATATCATACATAAATATTAAATAAAATAGGAAACAATCAATTAATCGATTCAAAAACTATTGGATTGGATAAATAAAAAGTATTCTTGTATGCAGACTAATTTATGTTCTTAAATATATATTTTTAACATGCATAATGTCAATATAATACATAATTTTATATAATTTTTAAATATTTGCCAAGTTTCTGTAATAAAAAGACACTGTAGAATATTATGGCAAAAGATTTATTTAGAATTATTAACAATATACCAAAAGGTCAAGTCACACACTTGATCTTTTCATTGTATTTGAATTATAAAATAAATCACACACACACAACCATTCAAATTCACACACACACACACACACACACACACACACACACACACACACACACACACACACACACACACACACACACACACACACACACACACACACACACACACACACACACACACACACACACACACACAAAACAGGAAGAACGCTGTAATTCCTCACAACAGCAGAGGAATAAATACACAGTTTGATCCTGAAAGTCTTTATGTTTTTTAATAATAAATAATCCATGATGATGCAAACCTAAATTCAGTCTTCATGCACAAACGGGGATTAAAAGTAAAGCTGGAGGAAAAGTCTGCAGCTCTTGGTCCCTAACGTCTTCTGCAGATACAACAATCCATTGCCTTCTCACGTTTACATGAATGCTGGAAATAACAGGCCATTTCTCCTGATAAAGGAAAACAAAATGAACGTGGCTTGAAATAAAGAGTATTAGAGATGCTTGAGAGTTTAAACATTGCCATTGTAGAGAAGAAACAGAAATAGAGTGGTTAAACTGCAGTGCTGGCCACTTATTTTCCTGTTTTTCCGTTTTCTCCTGAGACTTTCGGACGCACCGGTCATTGAGCGACGACCCTAATTAGCATAGTCACCATTCGGCCAATGAGGCGAGAGTTTAAGACACTGAGGGGCGGGACAGAGTGTGTCGTCAGTACGTTTCCGAGTCTGAATCATTGAGTTCATCATCGGGGACTATGAGGCCGTCCTCGCGACCCAAGCTGTTGAATTTACGGTAGGAGACGTGCTCGGGCCGCAGCATGGGTAAAGGGTCAAAGGTCACGGTCTTGGATGGGCTGGAGTAATGGTTAATGGTGGTAAACGTCAGGCTTGATATGGTGCCGGGACTGCTGGGAGAGATGGGCATCATGGTGGAGAGTATCAGCGCCAAACAGTCGGCCACATCTTTGTTCGGGGCACAAGACAAAGCTGGAGTGTAACCTGGGAAACACATTTGATTCAATTCAATTCATGTTTATTTGTATAGAAATATTTGTATACATGAGCATATCAAAGTAATGTCGATATGGCAGTTATGGACAGCTATTATATAACATGTTATGTAGTCAAAACAAACCACGCTTGTAAGCATTCACACCAACTTTAATGCAAATTTTGTGCTGATGTAAATTTGCATGATGCTAACTTATTGTACAGAAATATTATTATCAGCAGTTCTGTTTACCAGGAATTTACCCATAAGCACACTTCTGTTCAAAAGTTCATGGTCAGAAAGATGTTTATTTTTTTAATGTTTTTAAAAGTCTCATCAAGGCTGCATTTATTTAATCATAAATACAGTAAAAATAGTAATATTGTAAAATATTTGTTGAAATTAAAAATAACTGTTTTCTGTTTCAATACATTCAAAATGTATTCCTGTGATGCAAAGCTGAATTTACTGTCGCTTTTGATCAATTTTATGCATCCTTACTAAATAAAAGTATTAACCCCCCAAAAAAAATCTTACCAAAAATAAAAATGTTAAGTCTCTGATGTCATGTTATTTCAGTACCATTAAGAGTTTTTATTAATAATTTGAATTTGTCTTCATTTTAATTTTAGTTAAAAGTTTGACTAATTTTGTTGTGCTTTTATCATTTTTATTAGATTTTTAATGTCTATTGGGTTTTTAGTTAAACCAAACAAAAATGAGAATGTTGCCTTGGCAAGTTTTTATGCAAGCATTTTTTTATGGCATTACTTTTTTAGTCATCTATAATGATAATTGTGCTTTGATGAAACATGAGCTGTGTTTTAACGTTCACCGTTTTCATCCACGGCGAGGACACTGGCTCCTTTACCCAGCAGCTCCTGCACGACCACCGTGAGACCGTTACGAGCCGCGACGTGTAGCGGCCTGAGACACGAGACAGAGAAGCAGCTCTCTTTAATCTTGAGATGATGATGAGGAAGAGGAGGAGAACATGCGTGAAGAAAGCAAACTTACGTCTGCAGCGCTGCGTTCGTGCAGTTGATGAGGTTTCTGTCCGTGACCTTCTCAAGAATTAACAAGGCACTGGTTTCATGCCCCTAAAAACAGAAACAATACAAGTGAACCTAGATTTGCATTTCCACAAAGTACGAGTGCACGCAAGGCTGTAGAAGACATGCTAGATATTATATGAACAAAAAAAGCCTTTGTTGGATCGTGGTAATCAACCCTAAAAAAAGAAAAAACTGACAAATCTAATTTTTGAAATGATCCATTGATATCACATTTGATACATTTTACGTCTTTTATGGCTCATAGTCTGATATAGTGAGAATATGGAGGGAAAAACTGTTTGATTCAGAGGCTCAAACTGAGCAAAAATATCAGATGTGGTGCATTTGCTGTTTTATATATATATATATATATATATGGTCAAAACCAAGATGAAATTCTGATAGTTTGCAATGTAAATCTATGAGATCTTTATAACAGACTTATAAGTCAGCTGTTATTCTATATCTGCCACTAATATGTCTTAGTAGGCTGATATTAGATGCTGGACTCTCATGTAAAGTCAGTAATCATCATTGAGTTTGTACCTTACTGCAGGCCAGATGCATCGCTGTGTTTCTGTGTGTGTCCTGTAATGTGAAGTCTGCTTTTGCGCTGCTCACCAGCACCTCTGCAGAAACAACACACTCATCACAATCATATCAGCCGCTTTCAGACCAACCTTGACCAGCGTGTTGACATGTTTACAACAGCTTCCAGAATAACAATAGAATAGAATGAGGCATTTATATAGCTCTTTCATATGTACTACTGTACACCCATAGCACTTTCACAAATTCAATGGATGGGGATTATTAGGAGGCCACGATTGGCAAGGGCCAATGGAGGGAATTTTGCCAGGGCACCGGGGTTACACCCCTACTCTTTTCTAGAAATGCCATGGGATTTTTAATGACCACAGAGAGTCAGGACCTCGGTTTAACGTCTCATCCGAAGGACGGGACGCAACAACACGTATGGTTTAACGATACAGAAACTAAATCCCCCTCTTGATCCACAGCAACTCAATAACATACATTTAAAAAAATAAAATTAGATGAAAAGCCTAATGAAATTAATGAAATTCAAAAATTTGCAGTGCAGCTTCAAATATAAAAAACATTATTAAAACAAGACTAAAATTAAAATGAAAACTAAAAACATAAAAAAATAATAGCTTATTCAAAATATTAACTAGGGGTGGAACGGTACATGTATTCGTATTGAACCGAATCGGTACGGGCGTCACGGTTCGGTGCACGAATTTACACGTAGAATACACGGTATAAAAATAAATGAAACTCTAAATAGCGATAAAATTCGCTCAATTCGCGTTTGGTCTGAACGCAGCATATTGAACAGACTGCGATGTCAATATTGCAATGCTGAACTGTGTGTGTACGCGCGCGAGAGAGGGAGAGGCGTGGGCGCGATCGAACTGTGTGTGTGTATGTGTGTGTGTGTGAGAGAGAGAGAGAGAGAGAGAGAGAGAGAGAGAGAGAGAGAGAGAGAGAGAGACAGAGAGAGAGAGAGGTGCGAGCGCGATCGAACTGTGTGTGTGTATGTGTGTGTGTGTGAGAGAGAGAGAGAGAGAGAGAGAGAGAGAGAGAGAGAGACAGAGAGAGAGAGGCGCGAGCGCGATCGAACTGTGTGTGTGTATGTGTGTGTGTGAGAGAGAGAGAGAGAGAGAGAGAGAGAGAGACAGAGAGAGAGAGGCGCGAGCGCGATCGAACTGTGTGTGTGTATGTGTGTGTGTGTGAGAGAGAGAGAGAGAGAGAGAGAGAGAGAGAGAGAGAGAGAGAGGCGAGCGCGATCGAACAGTAGAAACAAAAACATACTCCGTAAACATATAATTCAAACTGCAAAGTGTTTACATATATTTCTGTACATTCGCAATAAAACACAAAATTGTGCTTTTGTCCCACTCTCTTGTCAAACTGTAACCTACAACCATCACCCAACCAAAAGCACACACACACACACACACACACACACACACACACACACACACACACACACACACACACACACACACACACACACACACACACACACACACACACACACAGTTGTACTTTTAAATTACACATTCTACATTGATTAAAAAAATAAAATAAAATGTGGTTTTTAATAGTATAGTATTATTTTATACGGAAATCAATTATTTATAATTTAGATGAGAATAAAGTTAGGGTTAAATAAAATTAAGAAAAACAAATATATTGATCTGAAATATGGCAAATTAATTTTAAATTCATTCAAACATATCAAATATATCGCAAAGTCTTTGTCTTTTTATTAATTTAATTAATAAACTAATTAAATTATATAAAACTATTGTCAGTGCACTACAAATAAACCGGTTCTATGCCTTTATTAATAATACTTATTTAAAAAATACAAGGCTTAAGACATTTATAAAAATGCCTTTGTATTTTTGTTTTGCTTTTCACTCCATTGTACCGAAATCGTACCGAACCGTGATGTCTGAACCGAGGTATGAACCGAACCGTGACTTCTGTGTACCGTTCCACCCCTAATATTAACAAATACTGGTATAATAATAATAATAATTCTAAAATAACACTTATCTGCTTGTGTAATTTTTGTGTCCAGCTTTAATAACACTGTTTGTCAGTGTTGGGGAATGTTGTTTACAAAAGTAACTTCACATTATTACAAGTAACTAATTGTTACATTTCTATTGCATTTGACAGTTAATAAATAGAACACAAGTCTGTGAAAAGAGACACACTAATGTTTAAATGTTTAGGGTTGAAAAGATTTTTATTTAATTTGAAAGAAATTCATTATTTTATTCAGAAAGGATGCATTCAATTGACCAAAAGAGACTGTAAATACAAACTTTTAAATTTCAAATAAACCCTGTTCTTTTCTATTCATCAAAGAATCCGGAAAAAAACTTTTTGCCAACACTGCTACTAATCAGAAATGTTTTTTAAGCAGCAAATCATCATATTAGATTGGATTGCTTTCTGAAGGATCATGTGACACTGAAGACTGGAGTAATGATGCTGAAAATTCAGCTTTGATCACAGGAAATATAAAAAATGTTACAGATCCCAAGCTTTTGAATGGAAGTGCATTTAAACTCAATTTGTTTACTCTATTTTAAACATTTGTTACTTGTGCTGATTTGCTGTTTAATCTCTGAACTCTTTGTAACTGCAGAAAAACACTTGTATTTTCTGTCTCACCTACGGCGTTCGTTTGCCCGTTCTCGGCCGCCATCATGAGTGGTGTTCTTCCCAGCATGTCGATGGAGTTGACCTGAGCGTTGTGACCCAGCAGAAGCTGCAAACACTCAACGTGATCAGTGTAAGCGGCGGCGTGCAGCGGCGTCCTACAAGACACACAAAACACATGAACTAAACATTATAAAGCAGTGCTGATCCTATAGAAATAGGGTGAGCACCCGTCCCGCTTTGCGTTGTCCCGCACAGCATTTTCACCCCTTGTCCCGCACGTCGCATATTGAGAAAATGTCCCGCATTTTCATCAGTCTGTTGGTTTTTAATTATCATATTAAGAAAACGTGCATGCGTTCTTTTGCCTTTTTAAAGAAAGCATTTAATTTATTCTTTTTACGGCGTAGTTTTTCACCTATATTTAACAGCGCTTCATCAAAAGTACAAATACAACAGCCGTTTTTAAAATCCTATCCAATGGTTGAAAGGACAGGAGTAAACACGACCACTAGTGGGTTGTGACAGCTGTCAATCAAAATGTGGAGCGGCGATCTGTTCCATGTGTTTCTGTCAGAAAACAAATGGATAATTCGGTAAATTAAACTTTAAATGTAATGGAATTGATCAACTTGTTGCCTTCTGTGGTTGTTTTAATTAACATACTTTCTAAAAAAAATATGAACGTTTTTGGATTAATATATTCTTAATATATAAGACTGTCAATGATCTAAATTCATGTTGGTTTATATTTTATTAGTTCATCATTTATTTTGTTGGATTTTAGTTGGACTTGTTCAGAATTGTTTCAGAAATACTGATCTGCATGATGCCGATGCCTTTGGGCTCAGTGATGTTGAATTTAAATATATGTTACATTGTGATGTAATGGTGTTTTCTGGAAGGGACTAAAGAACAAAGTATTTTATCAGCTGAAAAGGCAGAATACAAATGTTTTTATTAAGTTAGATAAACATTATATAACAGTTTCAGGTTATGTTTTAGTAACATGTCCCACACAAACTTATAATCGTCCCACATTTGGTTTGTTTGATGGTGGTCACCCTATATAGAAACACTGTTCTTACCTGGACTGTGAGTCTGTGGCGTTCACGATCGCTGGACCTAAAGTCTCAATCAGCATCTCAGCGGCAGATTCATTATCATTAATACTGAAACAGAGAGAGAGAGGAGAGATGTGATGCTTTCAGATGCACTTCTTCATCCGGGAGGAAGCAGATCACATGAGCATGTGTTCCTCACACAGCGCAGTGCAGCGGACTGAAGGAGTTTCCCTCCATCTGGCGAAACACGTCCTGCTCCAAGAGCAACTCCACACACGCGTCGTGACCTGAGATCCACACAACACCATTCTTTGATCAACAGAACGTTCAAAAGAACAGCATTGATTTCAAATGGAATCTTTTGCAACATTAGAAATGTCTTTACGGTCGATTTTGATCAATGGAAAGTAGTTCACTTCCGGATTAAAATTTAGTCACCCCCACGTCATGTCTTTCTTTCTTCAGTCGTAAAGAAATAAAGGTTTTTGAGAGAAACACTCCAGGATTTTTCTCCATTTAGTGACTTCAATGGGGTCCAACAGTTTGAAGGTCCAAATGTGAGTTTCAGTGCAGCTTCAAAGTCTCGACACGATCCCAGCCGACGAATATGAGTCTTATCTAGCCAAACCATCGCTCATTTCATAAAAAAAAAAAAACATTTACATACTTTTTAACCACAAATGCTCGTCTTGCACTAGCTGTGATGCGCCACACATTTAGTAATCTCGTTGAAAGCTCTCGCATGTTCCGGTTCAAAAAGGTTTGACTACAACTTCAAAATTGTCCGACATCGTTGTTTCACCTTTTATTTATTAATTTTTTTTGTAAAGGGCGTTCTGACTTAGTCATTACACGTTCGCTTTGTAAACACTAGGTCTGTACTTCAGTCTACGTCACGCGTGACCTATCAATGTGATTACGTAATGCGTGGCGCATCACAGAGCTACTGCAAAACAAGCATTTGTGGTTAAAAAGTATATAAATGTTTTAATTTTTTTAGAAAATGAACAATCGTTTGGGTAGATAAGATCTTATTCCTCGGCTGGGATTGTGTAGAGCCCTTTGAAGTCACTATATGGAGAAAAATCCTGGAATGTTTTCCTCAAAAACCTTAATTTCTTTACGACTGAAGGGTGGATGACGTGGGGGAGAGTAAATTATCAGGACATTTTAATTCTGAAGTGAACTAATCCTTTAATGCATCAGTGTGATTGCGTTTACCGTTATAACAGGCCCAGTGCAGCGGTGTGAAACCACAGTTGTCCTTGAGGACGAGGACAGTGTTTTGGACCTTCAGAAGAGCCCTCAGAACCCCAACGTGACCGCAAGCAGACGCCAGGTGTAGAGGAGAGCGTCCCCTGCCGTCCTGAACCGCGAAACTGGACCCGTGCTGCAGCAGCGCCTCCACGCACGCCTCGTGACCCATCACTGCCTGCGACACACAGTCAAGAGATCATCACACGGCCAGAGAAGATCTGCTTTAGATAGATCGGCATAAACACCACGGGGAGAGCTATTCCAACAAGCTATCTTTAATTAGTAGTAGTAAGTTTATTTAGATGGGGACAGATATAAATAACATAGATAAGCCTAAAAACAGTAATCTGATGTATGTATCCAGCCCGATCTCACGACATTTCGTACGAATTTTACGAGGTGGCTAATTCGTACGAATTCATACGACCTCACTCGTACGTTTTTGCTAAATCGTACATATTTTACGAGTTGCCCAATTCTTATGAATTTGTACGAATGCCTACCCCTGACCACGCCCCTAAACCTACCCATCACGTGGTTTAGAAAAATCGTACAAATTCGTACGAGTGAGGTCGTACGAATTCATACGAATTAGCCACTTTTTAATCACTCGTACAAATTCGTACGAATTGGTCGTGAGATAGCGTTGATGTATCAGTGTTTTTAGCTAAAGCTAATTCACGACACTTGTCCCTAGTCCCTAGGCTTTTTTGATTTTTTTTTTTTTTTGACGCTGCACTGCACATTTTTGAAAGTTTAACATTATTAAAAATAAGACCAGACAGAGAGAATGAAATACAATGAAAGAAAAAATTAAGTGACACCCGACACACAAATTTGCTTTCTTTCATCATATTCTGGGCTCAACTGCTATTCTGTACATGCTAAACACCGTACAAATAAAGCATTCTGAATTTGGTCTTTTAAAGACCCCCTGTAGTCATTAATTTTATCCATTAAAACTCATCTTTAATCACCAAATTCACATATTTAAACGTTTCTTCCTTGAAAAAATTCTTCATGCCTAAAATAGCTTGAATGTAACTACACCCTTGTCTCATTTAGTATACTGGATCCGTGTGTCAGGTCTTAAAGTGACAGCAGCCTAATAAACATGCTGCCAAATTATGAGATAATATTAAACTAGTAGCCACAGTGGCTGGTGAGCAAAAAAGTTAATGTAAAACCCTGTATATATAACAAACTTTTTAAAATATATATATATATATATATATATATATAAATTATACATTTATTTATTGTAATTTGATGGACCTTAACTTGTATTAAAGCCATTCCTTTAAAACTGAAAAATACAGAGGAGAAATAGAGAATAAATAGAAATGGAAAATGAAGGCATATGTCTCCATTGAGACATTGGTGTTTGTGTGTGTGACTGACCCCGCGGTGGAGGGCTGTCCTGCCAAATTTATCTCTGGCCTCCACAATGGCTCCTTTACTCAACAGAAGATACACACAGTCTGTGTGTCCGCCCAGAACCGCCAACATCAGAGGAGTCCTGACAACAACAACACACAATTAACCTATTCATCAGACTGATAGTATTCATGCATATAGCCGAGATACAGAAGCCCTGAAACTCACTGTCCCTTTCCATCACGTATATTGACGGCTGTTTGCTGATCGGCGTTATGGATGAGCAGACGCAGACACTCAGAGTGACCGTTCATGGCTGCAGATGGACAGAATCAAACACACACAATAAAATAACACACACAATCTGATCTGACCTGACACATCAGCTCATGTACCATCAGAATCAAAAATAAAAATGTATCAGTTTCTACAAAAATATGAAGCAGCACAACTGATTTGAATACTGATAATAATCAGAAATGTTTCTTGAGCATCAAATCATCATATTAGAATGATTTCTGAAGGATCATGTGACGCTGAAGACTGGAGTAATGATGCTGAAAATTCAGCTTTAATCACAGGAATACATTACAGTTTCCAATATATTCACATAGAAAACAGTTTTAATATATAATATTTCACAATATTACAGTTTTTACTGTATTTTTGCTCAAATAAATTCAGCCTTGGTGAGCAGGAGACACTTCTTTCAAAAACATTAAAAAAAAAATTATTTAGGAAACTCACTTAGGAAATCTCATTTATTAGCTATTAAGCTCAAACAAACCTATATATGTAAAAAATAAAAAAATAAATTATATATATATATATATATATATATATATATATATATATATATTAAATGGTGGTAATCTGGAAACTTTGTCAATCCATCAACTACATAAACCAGTCAATTATGTTGTGTCAGCATCAGGCTGTTTGAGGCTGAGACTAGTGTCTGATGTCCTAAGTGTGTGTGTGTGTGTGTTGTTGTTGACCTGCGGAGTGTAATGCGCTTCTCTTGTGTGTGTAGTCCTTCAGCAGCATTGACGCGCCCTGATTGATCAGAATATCCACACACTCCACGTGGCCATTGAACGCAGCCAGACTCAGAGCTGTGTGACCCTGAGGCGTCCTCACGTCCAGATCCAGCAGAGACTGGACCAGAACCTCAAGAGCATGGTGGTGACCGTGATATGCCTGCCAAAACACACACACACACACACACACACACACACACACACACACACACACACACACACACACACACACACACACACACACACACACACACACACACACACACACACACACACACACACACACACACACACACACACACACACACACACACACACACACACACACACACACACACACACACACACACACACACACACACACACCGTTTTAATGCACTGACGCTGACTTTTGACTTCCATCAGTTTCTGGTGTGAAAAGATGGAATTTTCTAGAAAATTAACTAAAATGTTGTTCAAACATTCTACAGTTTAAATAAAAGTATAGACAGAGGATACTTCATTTATATAAAGATGAATGTGAAAATCGATAAAATTATAACAACAATGATGGTCTCGTTGTTGTTTTTGTTGCTAGAGTTGTCATCATTGCTGTTTTTGTTTGTTTAGTGTTGTGTAAGCAGAATTAATATTAAAAAAAGTGTTATCTTTTGTTATGTCGGTGAGGCCATCTAATTTGTAATTTTTTTTATTATAAGAAAGGGGTAGGAGTTTTTAAGATTTTTTTCTTCATCTTACTCCTGTTCTTCTTGTCATGGAATGTACATTTGTTGTGTTTGTTGGATTTGATAAATTGCTGTTGTGGCATTTCGTGTTGAATTACCATGAAAAGAGAATAAATAAATGAAAGGAATTTTTTTTTTTATTGTTGACAATCAAACCTACACTTAGACTAATGAACAATGTAATTTGGTTGAATAGTTGTTTATTGTGGTTATTATTAATATTACATGTAATTATTTAGAAAACATTTGTGCCAGAAATGTATCCATTTCTGTTCTCTTGGCATGAAGTTAAATAAATAAAAGGTACAAATGTTTATATATATATAATTCTAGTTCAGTTGAAAAATTCAGCCATAAAACAATGAGTCACTCAAAAAACACATAAAACTGTATCATATATATATAAATATAATATTTCAATATTATTCTACTGAGTAGGAGATCTGGATCTGTAACTCACCGCTAAGTGTAAAGGGCTGACGGGAGGCTGGACGTCTGTGTCGTTTAAGAGACTTGATGCAGACGTGTTCATCAGCTGGAAATATACATGCATTCATGGCTTTATGAAATTACACAATTTAAAACAGCTTAACAAAGGAATAAGGTAAAAAATTATGATTTTTTTAATACTTGAGGACATGAATGGCATTCAGATTGCATGCAATTTAGAGAGAGAATTTATTTTATTTCATTCATCAGAATGATATTGGACCATGAAATGTTAGGCTATGGTTATTAATTACTATTATTATTCATTAATAGTATTTATCTCCAGTCTTTGCTTGTTTATATCAACAGATAGTGGTTTCGAAGGAGAAAGGTATTACATTTTGATAGATTATGAAAGAATCCATAATGTTTTTCGTCATGCACTGATGAATCACACATAATCAGAGGTGGACAAAGTACACAACTTCCCTACTCGAGTGAAAGGACAGATACTACTGGTCAAATATTACTCTGTTACAAGTAAAATTTGTAAAGACCAATTTTTACTTAAGTAAAAGCACAAAAGTACTCGTTTTTAAAAGTACTTAAGTATCAAAAGTAAAAGGAAAATGTCAATGCATTGTTTTATTATTGTTACATTGTTGTATGTAATGCTTACAGTATCTTATGCCTCTGAATCAATGCCTGCCTACCCTCATATCAATATCACATTTATTTCTAGAATACAGCTCCAGTAGTGGGACTGAATGATTGAACAAATGCTCTCAATAACGTCCACAATGGTTTCAGACACCCAAATGGCTGATTCTGAAGTTTTTTGGCTTTTAGTATGAATATGTTAGCCTTACTGTTATCTATAAGCTAGTGTGCTCCAAAACAATGACAAAAATCGCATTTAAAAGACCAAACCCAATGTTGAAAATGAAAATCAGGTTGATGTCAGAATCCAAAGTCAGATTGAGGTCAATCCGACTTTCATTTCCGATCAAAATCATCCACTGACTGACGTAACTACTTTTCTACTCAAAGACCTTGACAGGAATGTAGTGGAGAAAAAAGTACGATTTTTTTCTTTCAAATGTAGTGAAGTTAAAGTAAGTAGTTTCCAGAAAAAAATAATACTCAAGTTAAGTACAGATACTCAAAAAGTTTACTTAAGTACAGTACTCAAGTAAATGTAATTTGTTACTGTACACCCCTGAACTTAATAAGAACAGGAACATTTATCAATACAGTACACAGGGTTAATTTTGAACTTTATGTGGCCATTAGAGGGCAGCACTGGCCAGACCGTGTGTCGTTTTGTTCAATCCACACAGAAATACAGATACTCACCACATCTAATGGTGTTTCGTTGGCGATCTAGAAAATAAAACACAGAGATTAACCCTGAAAACAGAGCAGTGTTGAGGAGTGTTTAAGCTCACTGTGTTTAAATGATGAACTAACCAGCTCCAGACACACTCGGTGACCGTACGCTGAAGCGTAGTGAACAGCGCTGTATCCGTCTTTATCCCTGAGACCTGGATTCGCATCATTCCTCAACAGATACTCCAGACACCTGACAGACAGACAGAAAGAGAGACAGATCAGCTCAAACATTCACTGAGTGTAACAGACGGAAGTAAAACTCCATACATTTTCTCCATAGAGAAATTAATTTTAATGATAACTTGTACATTTTTAAAGACAGACTTACTGTGAGCTCTGAGGTAGTTAAGCAATGGTATTAGTTCTTTATTTCACTTTATTTTTTATTTTTATAATCACGCTTAACAGCGGAACAACTATATTACCCATGATGCTGTATAGACAATTCCACCAATCAGAGACACCGTGAGCAAAGAACTGGGCCCTCATTAAATTATGGAATAATTGTTAAAAAAATAAATAGAATAGGCATATTTGAGGAAAAATATCTAATATTTGACTTACATAAAAGCTTTTTATTTGTTTTCTTCCTAATTTTCCTTTAAATAGTGGTCAAGAACCCCCCACCCCCAAAACAAAAATGGTTTGGCCACTGATCAAAATTTGATGTTGTCATTAGAAGTTCACTAAGGGTAATGTTACGCTCAAAATATCTGGTCAGCACAAGTCCGGTGCTCAGAAAAGAAAAGAGAAGAAGAAAAGAAGAAAATAGAGGCATTCGGGTCGAGATGTCCTAAACAAATATTTTTAAAAAGGTGGTGACGGTGAAGCTGGAACTAACATTAGTAACTTAAAGTCAACGTAGAGCAAGGTAAGAAACAGCTCAGCCAACGTTTATGAGTGTTGTCAAAGACTTAAAGACTTCGGTACCAAGCCGGTACTAATTTTTTTTTTAAACGTCACGCCACGGTCCAAGGTTTTCTCAAACCCGGTAGCAGCTACTTGATGCGCGTGCATGCCCGAAGCGCGTGCAGTTGCGTCCTCTTCATAAAAGTGCTGAGACATTGCGACCGGCGGTGCTGCTGATGTGGTGGCTGTTACTCCACTTGTTGATAAGAAAGAGAGCCACATATGGAAATATTTTGGATATTAGCTCATAATAGCGGCTCGTTTTTACAGGCGCGCAAGTTCATTGTTGCATCGCAACGACAGACGCCACGGAAGAGCACGCGCTTGTGGAAAGGAGAAAGCGATGCGAACTGCGCTCTCCATGATGATGAGGAATTATTATCAAAGAATTCATTAATTTCTAGCCCTTGCATTAGCTTTAATACTAGATATATTTATGGAGATGATAAATAAAAAGCCTGCTGAAATGCGTCACTGTCGGCATCGGTGCACAGATAATGGGCCAGATCCGAGTCTATTTTTGCTGCGCTGCTCATGCTTAATTAAAAGTGAAAGCACACTTTTGATGGACAAAAAATAAATATGATTTCACACAAAAAGTGCCCAAAATGCACAGATTTTGCATGTCTAGTGTGTTTTAACAAGAACTGCAGTAGGCTATGTAAGAAAAGAAAATGAAGACATTTATAGAAAATGTACCCATTTAAACGTGTTTTTATTATATAGTTTAGGTAAAAGTAGGATATACAGTAAGGTGTTTTATAAAAAAAAAAGGGGAAACTGGAGAGGAAGAGCAAGGGAAAAGGATAGATCTGGGCACGTGGGGGGGGGGGGGGGGTGTTAATTGTTTTTAATTCGATTATGTCATACGCAATGCTTCATAGGATTGTAGTTCTTTCCCTCACTAAAGCCATGAATTTTTTTCGATTTTCAAATGCTGTTTTGCTTCGAAAAAAAGTTTGTAATGTGATTCTCCTCATAGTTTTTTGGCTTGATTCATGGCTTATAACGCTTTAAAAAAAAATACTTCCGAAACAAACGTAGCTGAAATCCACTCTATGGCACATTAGCTCATATTTGTGATATATCTGTGCACAGCAAACACATTTTCCGTGTGCCTGCCGGATCGATGACCTAATACATTTACGGATAGAGTATGTGCAACTAGAGCACATTACTGTGTATCTGTATCCCACAATGCAGTGCGCTTGACTCGACCTTCCGCTTCCAGTGTGATGAATGTCGGTGTGTGTGTGTGTGTGTGTGTGTGTATGTGTTCATCACCTGCCGTCGGAGTCGGCCGCAGCTGTGTAGTGTATCGAGCTGCAGCCCCGGACGTCCCGCTCGTTCACACTGGCCCCGGAGCCCACCAGAGCAAACAGACACTGGTAGTTACAGTTAGCAGCTGCGTAATGCAGCGCCGTCCTGAGAGAGAGATGAGAGAGAGAGAGAGAGAGAGAGAGAGAGAGAGAGAGAGAGAGAGAGAGAGAGAGAGAGAGAGAGAGAGAGAGAGAGAGAGAGAGAGAGAGAGAAATCATACATGATAAACACATTCCTCCTGCAGGATTCCTGTAATATGTTTTATCACTGTGATGGGAATCTGGAGGAGAATATACAGTACATCCCAGGCTGCTTTAATAAAACCAGCTGACTGTAAGTGTGCAGACTGTCTACAACATGTCTGGGTCATATCTGAACCCAATACTATATACTAAAATACTGAGCAGGAAATCTTAGAATCTCATATTAGAATGATTTCTGAAGGATCATGTGACAATGAAGACTGTAGAGTAATGATGCTGAAAATTCAGCTTTGATGACAGGAATAAAGTACATTTAAAATATATATTCATATAGAAAATTGCAATAATATTTCACAATATTACTGTTTTTACAGTATTTTTGATCAAATAAATGCAGCTTCTTTCAGAAACACACACGCACAAAAAAAACTTGATCATTTAATGTAACTCACCTCCCAAATCTGTCTTTCCTGTTAAAATCCGCACCCGTGTTGAGCAACAGATTTAAACACTCCAGATTCCTGGAAAAAAGAAGGAGAGATGGGACCATAAAGCATCCAGGCCACAGGGGGAGCCGATGAGCCAATCAGAGAGAAGACTCACCCTCCTGCAGCCGCCGCATGCAAACACGTCCTGCCAAAGTCATCCGCCGTATCGATGTCAAAACCTGAAGCAACAGATCACCATTAATGAAGAGCAGAACACAAATGCACTTCCCTAAAGCCGGGTGCACACTGTGCGATTTTGGCCACGACTGAGACAAATTTTGCAAATCCTAAAAGATTCCTCTGATCCTAGGCTAAAATCTGAAGTCTTTGATCGTTAGTTTGACATGTTCACCGACAGCCGGTTAATGACCGTTGAGATCAAATTTGACCTCAGACGAAATTCTGGCCGTGTCGGAAGACTTGAAGGACTTCTCCTACGACGACTATCAAATTTTCTTTGTTTTTCAAGACAAGCCGTGACCAAAATTAACGTTAGAGATTTCTCTGTAGGCACCATTTCAATCCTGCGTGTAACGCAGCTCACAGTCAACTAACGAGACATTGATTGATGATGTAAAACTCCGGACAAGTTTTCTTGCGTGCGTCCGTTAATAAAGGCACACTATGCAGGAATTCTGTTTGTCAAACAGCGCCCCCTAGAGTCGCTGTAGAGTACTTGTATTTAACGTTACTGTCGTAAATACAACTCACGCAGAGCGTCTCTGCACTCACGGCCTCTGCACTTTATAATAAAGTAGCCTATTGCGTTTGATGGCTTATAACGTTTTTACATGATTGAAACTAAATTGTAGGTTGTCTACAAACAGAAAGGTTGGTGTTGGTGGTTCGATCCCCGGTTCCACCTGACCAAGTGTCGAGGTGTCCATGAGCAAGACACCTAACCCCAACTGCTCCCGACGAGCTGGCTGGCGCCTTGCATGGCTGACACCGCCGTCGGTGTATGAATGAGTGAGTGAATGGGTGAATGTGAGGCAAATATGTAAAGCGCTTTGGTGGCCATTGGGTCTGTGAAAGCGCTATATAAATGCAGTCCATTTACCATTTAAATTACAAGTAAATAGCCTAGGCCTACTGTATAATTCCATTTGTGTTTTTTGAGTGTAATGCAAACATTACAAAATGCCAGATGACATCAATAAAGTTACATGTACGTCGCATTATTTCGTAACAATGTCCGTTATGATGTCGTTAGACATGATTATTGCAATTTATAATAATAGTTTGCAAATTGCGCTCATTTACACCATTTACTACGTGTAGGATTATTTATGTCCTGTTGAGACGGCCACCATTCAAACCGAAAAAAGTCATATAACCATTCCAATAACTTTGAAGCTGTTCAGTTAAGCTAAAAAAAACTAACTAAAAACCCCTTTAACGCGAATTGACTGTCGTCCAGTCTGACATTAATGACAACTGAGATCTTACAGTGTGACATGGCTCACAGAGAGTTCGTACAGTCTGATAAGCAACTATCGTAGGACTATTATAAATCGCAGTGTGCACCCGGCTTAAGAGAGGGAAAAGTTTGTTTCATACTCAGGAATCAATTTGATAACTGCTGTTGTAAAGGCCTGGATGAACATTAACCTTTATGATAAATGTGTTTCACCTGAGGAGAGCAGTTTCCGGCAACAGTCTGAAAACCCGCTCAGCGCCGCCAGATGAAGCGGGAACATGCCGTGGATGCCCCGCCTACAGGGGCGGAGTCACAGTCACATGATCAGCGTCAGCTCATACATCAGGCCTTAAAGGGATAGTTCACCCAAAAATTAAAATTCTGTCAGTATTTACTCACCCTCATGTTGTTCAACCCCGTAAGACTTTCGTTCATCTTAAGATGAACACAAATTAAGATATTTGTGATGAAATCTGAGAGCTGGATCACTCCTCCATAGGCTTCTAAGGGATTGAACTTGCCGGCCCCGAAAAAGTTATTAAAGACATTGTTAAAATAATCCAAGTGAATACAGTGGCTCACTCTTAAGTTTATCAAGCGACGAGTGCGCAAAAAAACCTAAAATTGTTTATTTCAACCATTCATTTCCTTCTCTGTGGGCCTCGAGTCAGTTCACTAGTGTAACAGCGCAGCGCTTCTGTGTTGTACGTCACACGCATCACACACATGACCAGCGTCGGCCAATAGTGAGCCTACGTGTGACGTACAACACAGAAGCGCTACGCTGTTACACTAGTGAACTGACTCGAGGCCCACAGAGAAGGAAATGAATGGTTGAAATAAAGTCGTTATTTTTGTTTGTTTTTGCGCACAAAAAGTATTCTCATTGCTTGATAAACTTAAGATTGAGCCACTGTAGTCACTTGGACTATTTTAACAATGTCTTTAATAACTTTTCAGGGAACAAGTTTCAATCCCTTAGAAGCCTATGGAGGAGTGATCCAGCTCTCAGATTTTATCAAAAATATCTTAATCCGTGTTCTGAAGATGAACGAAGGTCTTACGGGGTTGAACAACACGAGGGTGAGTAAATACTGACAGATTTTTCATTTTTGGGTGAACTATCCCTTTAACTGTGTTAACACACGTGCTGTCACTCACTTTGTCGTATCCGCACCGTTGGTTATGAGCGTGTTGACGAGCAGCTCGTGACCGTATCGAGCCGCTATATGAAGCGGAGAGTTTCCGTTCTCATCCTCGCAGTCGATCTCTGAGCCTACAAACCACAAAACAGAGGATGAGGAGAAACTGGAGAGGAAGACAAACAAGAAACAGCAGAATAACGACACACTCACCGTTCTGAATGATGGCCTGTGATCTGGAGTATCGGCCGTGAATGGCCGCCATGTGGAGAGGAGTTTTACCATCTTTACTCTGGAAACCAAGTCATTTTAGTATTATAAAAGTATTAATTTAATTTCTTTCTTTTTTTTAAACAATCTTACTGACCCCTGCACTTAAGAATGGTGTAGGAGTTAGAATATTTTTCAGAAATATGCAAAACAGAAGAATTTCTACAAGTGGGTTTTGATTGTATCACGGTATGCTTGTAGCTAGGTTTCCATACACCTATTTTTATGCGAATTATGGGATATCGCATTAAAAAAATGGCTGGATGGAAACGGCAAGATACGCATTAATTCTAAGAATGCGCATAAAACAATGCATGCCCTCAAATGAGGCGAATATATTGTAACGATGGAAACACATTTACAGAATAAATTTCTGCACAAAAGAAGACTCTGTGACTTTGCCTGAACAGAGGATTTGATTGGATAACTGGAATAACCAGTGGACCAATCGTATCGCACATCCTCTCAAATGTTGGTTTGGTCATTCTGAAATGCCTAAGCCAGTCAGTCTGTCATCAGAATGATTTTGTGTAATGACCCCCCAGAAGCGTCTCACACGATTGCGTTCACAAACACCAGCATTCGAACACAGAAGAACATGAAAGTGTTTACTGTGTTTCGTCTGCGCGCTCTAAGATGCAAGTCATTTACAGTGGATGAACCAAAAAAGAGAGTTTCTTCCCCGATTGCAGCCACTTCCATTTTTATTACAGATATTTTGCTCCAATTTCCCAGGAAAGAACACATGGGAAAGAAATGCTGCTTTATTCGCAAATGTTTTATCCGATATTCCAATTCTGCAACTTTGTATGGAAACATAGCTTATATCAGTGCATTAACATGAGTGAATTTTATATTATCAGATGGCTTTCTGTATACTTCGTTAAAGCATGTGAACAACCAAAATTTCTTGTTTTGCTTTGCACTTGTCTGCCATTCCACTTATCCATTTCAAGTTATTGCATTATTAATTATTAATCTGCATTCATCCTTATTATGATACTGATCTCTTCACTGTATTTTTTTATAAAATATATGCAGCCTTGGTGCAGATTAATAATTAATAATAATGCAAGATATTGCATTTTGAGGGGCCGGTTCGCACAGAATGCATTTTTCCATTCCCTTGCAATGTTATTCCTTTGTTAAACATGCACTAGACAGACGTGTTTGACTTTTAAACTCTAGTTTAGACTTTGCGTTTTTTTCTATTCCACTGACCAGCGTCTCGTATATTTAACCACAAAAACGAGTTCTGTGTGAACCAGCCCTAACTGAAACCAGAGAATGTCTAATAAGTAGGGCTGTCACTTTACGTTCGAAAATCGATTGCACAATCGATCGGACCAACCAACACAAGTTTCGAAAACGAAAATAGAGAATTGATTTTAACTGCCTTTTTTTTTTTAACCAAAAATGTTTTTTAGATAGACAGATCAATACAGTACACAGAACATGTAGGATGTTGGAAAATAACAATGTCTTTTCTGTTAACCAAATGCTTTTTAATATTCGCTATTACTTCAGTGCAAGTGAACAAGCGCGCCGTTATCTGTTGCTTAGTGACGTGTGTGTTCAAGCAAGCCAGAAATGCGCAGATTCTGCGCAATACGCTGTATTTAATATATCATGAGGACTCACGAGTTGCGTATTTGC
This sequence comes from Siphateles boraxobius, assembly GCF_051911475.1. NCBI lineage: Eukaryota > Metazoa > Chordata > Actinopteri > Cypriniformes > Leuciscidae > Siphateles > Siphateles boraxobius. Next base: position 147,879 of record NW_027508743.1, on the reverse strand, counting down.
GCTAAATCCACGCAGATTTGGCTTACACGAACTTCCCCAGCAAAGTGGGTAAACATAGAAACACGCCAAATTGACTCGTGATATGACAGCGTTACCCGCCAAGGTTCATTTTATCCGAATTTGGCGGGTGTTAATTTCAATCCTTGAATGCTGCACTCCTGTTTGTCATTGTGCAAAAAACTTCACGCCAATAAATCATCAGAAATATTGCTGACTTGTGCGCGTCTCAAGCGCCCTCTTTACGTTCGTCCTAATGCCTGTTAGTTGTCCGTGGATTTGCCAATATTTGGTGTTGAAAATGGAAACGTCGTTAGACATGGAAAAATCGATTTTAATCGATTCAATGAACACATATGTCTCAAAAATCGAACAGGATTTTTTCACAAAAGTGACAGCCCTACTAATAAGGGAAGTACTTCCACTCTCAGTAAATTTCCGGCTTCTGAACTGGTTGCAGTTCCACTCTGGCTCCATATGAGGGGCGCTCACAGGAAGAGTTCAGAATGAATGGAGGTCTATGGAGCTATACCCCTCAAAATCCACTTTTCTCAGGATATAATTTTTTGTCTAGTAATTTGAATGTTGTATTCGAAAGGAGATGCAAAGAAATTACTCATTGCTGGGTGTCAGATTTTGTAGAGTCTCTTATTTGCTTTAAAAAGTCTTTTAAAATGTCAATGATGTCATACACATCGTACGACCAGAGATACTGCTTTACGGCAATCCTTCAGTCACTTTGGTGCTTTCGCACTCTGCACTTTCTTTTCTCTCGAGGCATCGACAACACAGCTGACACAGGTAAATACATGTGCTAGAAGAGTTTTTGTTTTGTGGTTTTAAAAGACCACGCCGAAAACACACACACACACACATTCTGGTCCCGCTTCGGATGCCATCAAGTGGTATCTCTGGTCGTAATCATCCTTCACTGACCAAACAGCGTTCATTAGCAGAATGCTAGCGTGTTATGGGTAACAACAACTCAACCTGTAAGAAATCGAAAAGACATAAGTACTCGTTCATTCAACTTTCGACCTATAACCTAGAATCAAATCTGAGATTTCTCAACGGCAATCGGGTGAAAGCGACAAATTTAGCCGTCTAGCTCCATAGACTCCCATTCATTTTCCACTCATGGGCGATCGCCCCCAGTGGAACTCTAGTGGAACTACAACCAAAATTCGGTACAAAAGGACTTAATAGGGAGTGAACAGGCTCTCCATAGACGGGCTCTGCTGAAACATTCAGAAAAGTGTCTGACCTTGCGGTTGACGTTGGCCCCGTTGGCCACGAGCAGCTCCAGACACAGCGCCCCCTGGCGGGAGGCAGAGGTGAAGTGCAGCGGAGAGAAACCCTTCTCGTTCACCTGATTCACATCAGCACCTGCTTCTATGAGCTCATTCACCACCACGTCCTGCCCGTTAAAACACGCCAAGTGCAGAGGACTGTTTCCATACGCGTTCGGCTCGTTGATCTAACAGAGACAGATCATTTGGTCAATGGTTCAACAGTTATTTTAATCTTAACTGTAATAATAAACTATAATAACGTATATCCTTTTACAACTGAGCACTACAGTAGATGATTTAAATTGGTCATGACATCCTTTTTATTATTTATCCTTTTTTATTATTTGAGTATGTTCACTTATACTTGTAATAAAGTTATTTGCACCAAAGAAAATTATTTTCAACCTTCATTCTGACCCTCTGTCTGAAATGATCAGTTTTTAAGGCACGACTCCTTTAAGGCTTGTCAGTAAACGCCAACGGCACCTGTTATGATTGGCTAACGTCATTGCGTAGTAAACAATGCCCTATCAATCTTGCGCACAAGAGTTTTGTAAACATTAAGCATTATAAAATTAGGATTTGTGATGCAGCTGCTGTCAGATCCAATACAGTCAGCTGTTTTACCTTTCAACAAAAGTTTCTTTGCGAACTCTATATTACACTGTGCCTCAATTATAAAACAATCTGCAGTCAAATGCTCAGAACAAACATAAAATCCTCCGACAGAAACATATAAACCATCCACTTGACCTGATGCTGGGAGTGGTTAAAAAAATGCTTTGTTTTTAATGAGGACGACATTTTAAGCTATGAAACTTCCAGGATAATTTCATAGTACAAAGTCCTTTTGTATGTATATCCCTGTTATATGTCAAATTTGCAGGGCTCTCAAGTTTTGAAGATAGGGTTGACGGGTCGCGGGAATTCGGGTGTTTCATGACAATATGTCAGTCATCGTGTGATAATGAAAATATGACTAGGCCTAGACTACTTGTTCTGAGAAGGTGTTGTCAGTGAACAAGCTGTAAAACTGTTGGTTACAGACACTCGTGAAAAACTGATGCTAATTATCTGGCAAACATTCTCTAACAGCAGTCAAGGTGTCATTGCTTGTGTCAAACAAGTTGTGAATTTGTTGTCACATTAAAACAGGAGATCATGAGTTACTCTGTGCTCAAAGTGATGTTTGGAGCTCCAGTGGTTTCCTCTCTGTGGGTGAACGAAACTTTCGGAAGATGTTGTAGCAGAATCACTTGAACAATTCCAGGATATGCTTTTTTTTCATTGGTTGTTGCGTTAAATCTTACCCAGATACAAAATTGTGCTATTTTCTGATTGGCTATTGTGTAGTCATTTTTTTTTTTGACTGGCTGATAAGTGGCAGGCTTGACTAAAAACGAGCTTGATTCCTGCCGGTTCCATAGTGAGAGCGGCACGGCCAGAAAAATTTTGGGCCCTGCGATATTAAATATATTATAAATATTTTTTCCCCGTGAGAAATACAATGTGTGGCGGGAGTGCGTGACAAAAGACCGAAATGAGTGACTGTCACACTTGAGAGCCCTGATTTTGATTTCTCATGTCATGAACCCTTTAAATTATTTTATAATTTAAGGAAAATCACAATGTGAGTTCTATGAATGTTTGCATGTAGTAACTTGTGTAGGGTATTTGAACATTTGTAGCTTTGGCTATACAAATGGATTGTGTTCTCCATATAAAAACAAGCAGAGTTCCCGTGACGACCAAGGGGCGGGGCTTACTTACATCAACACCCAGATTCAGCAGGTATTTGACCACATTGATCATTCCACTGGAGGCCGCGGCGTGAAGCGGAGTGTATGATTTCTTATCCTTACAGCAAAGCTCAGCACCATGAGACACCAGGAACTTCATCACCTCTAAATGACCTGAGACAGAGAGCGAGTGAGTAAGTGATTTCAGGTCAATGACAGAAACATGTTTTCTGTTTGTTTTGATGTTGATGTTTTTCACCCATGTATGCGGCCCAGTGAACAGCTCGTCTGTCCTTCTTATCAAAAGCGTTGATGTTTGCACCTCTGGACACAAGCAACTGAACCATCTGCAATGACAGAGAAACTAAAGATTTCACATTTCCGATTTGATGATTGAGTCATGATGGGAAATACAACTTAAAATGCATTTAAATGCTTTCATATAATAAGTGTCATTTTAAATGTTATTTGACTTTGTTTGGAGACCTGAGCTGTGTTTGAAATCACCCCCATCTTCTGGTTCAGGAATTCCTTCAGCACAACCCTCACAGTGCATTATGGGTATTCTCTAGCCATTGAGTGTGCATTGGTTGTGCACTCGTTATTGCAATGCATTATGGGATTGAACGACTGCACTCAATAATGTCCACTATGGTTTCGGACATCATTACAAATGGCTGTCCCCTCAAATAGTGCACTATTTAAGGGTATGGGGGGTGGGGGATATCAGACACAGCCCTGGTTGTTTTTCCCTAGCTTGCCTGACTGATCAATAATATATCAGCTTTTGGGTCATGTGTCCGCTAGCGGCACTCTAGACATCAATCTGTTGATCTCAGTGAAGAAAGAAGATATAAAAGAGCAAAAAGAAGGGCAAAGTTTGTGGCAATTAATTGATTAGTGTTGAGGCTGTCAACTAGCCTTGGATCAAATGACTTTTAAGATGGTCTGACTTTGTTTGGAAAGTTCAAATATAAATATACACCTGTGAAATATTGCTAAAATAGCTTTGTATGTGAATATATTGTAAAATGTAATTTATTCCTGTGATCAAAGCTGAATTTTCAGCATCATTACTCCAGTCTTCAGTGTCACATGATCCTTCAGAAATCATTCTAATGAGATGATTTGCTGCTCAAGAAACATTTCTGATTATTATCAATGTTGAAAACAGTTGTGCTGCTTCATATTTTGTGGAAACGGTGATACATTTGTTTCTTAGATGAATAGAAAGTTCAAAAGAATAGCATTTATTTGAAACAGAAATCTTTTGAAACATTATAAACGTCACTTTTGATCAATTTAATGTGTCCTAAAAAAATTATAAACTAGTGAACAATAGTGAAGTCTGTAAAATTAGAAAAATTCATTAATGTGAGTGAAATTTATATGATCAGATACTATTTTTCTGTATTTTGCATGGAAGCAAGTGAACAACCACACTTTCTTATTTCACTCTTGGTGTGAATATGTCTTTTGCCCGTAATACGTTTCCCCTTTTCTTTAAATCTTTGTGTAAACAGGTCTCGTAACCCCAGCTATGATTGTGCAGCTGTTGATCTGTGTGTGAAATGACGCTGAGAGTGAACGTCCGACCTCCAGGTGTCCGCTGAAGGCCGCGTGTTGCAGAGGCGTGCGTCCGGCGCGGTCCGACACGTTGACGTTGCTCAGCAATGGGACTAAAGCCTCTGCGCAGCGCACTGCTTTATGGGCCGCGGACACGTGCAACGGCGTCTGCCAGTTTTTATCCCGCGCGTTGACATCGGCAGAGTGTTTCAACAACACCTGGACGGCCTCCTGAACACACAACGAGAAAATGAATGAGCCTGGAAACCTTTGTTTGTTTATATTTGTTTTTCCGTGGACGTGTCGTACCTCGCTACAGGAAGCTACCGCCCGATGAAGAGGAGTGAGCCATTTATTATCTTTGGCATTTACTCTCGCCCCTGAGAGAAAGGATATGCAAAACGAATTACAGTTATTAATGTCACAGTTGAAGCAGGATACATGGAGCTTTCTATAAGCCTGTTTAAAATAAACTCCCACAATACTCTGGGATCACATCTGTTGCTTAAAATACAGCAACACCTGTTACTTTTTCTCTGTCATTCATGAAGACAACTCCCCTTTACACACGTGTATACTGGAAGTCATTCAGGAAGTCACATGATGTGTATGTGTTTGTCAGTGTGTCAATATAGTGCTCGAGTTTGAGTGCAACATTTAGAAAGGCATTTTCTATTATATACAGTCCGAATGGTGTTTTTAATGATTGCTAAGGGTTTCTAGGATGTTTAAGGGTTTGATATATTTTATTTAGATGAAAACACATTTTGGTGACACACTATTGTTCAAATGTTTGGGGAAGGTAAGAATTTGTATCCTTTATTATTTCTCTTTTATTCAGCACGGATGCATTAAATTGATCAAAAGTGACAGTAAAGTTTATAATGTTACCAAAGATTCTATTTCAAATAAATGCTGTTCTTTTGAACTTTATATTTATCAAAGAATATTGGAAAACGAATCATGGTTTCTATAAAAATATGAGGCAGCACGACTATTTTCAACATTAATAATAATCAGAAATGTTTCTTGAGCAGTAAATCATCATATTAGACTGATTTCTGAAGGATCATGTGACACTGAAGACTGGAGTAATGATGCTGAAAATTCAGCTTTACTCACAGGAATAAATTACAGTTTACAATATATTCACATCAAAAACAGCTATTTTAAATTGTACAAATATATTACTGTTTTTACAGTACTTTTGACCAAATAAACGCAGCCTTAGCTAGCAGAAGAGACTTATTTCAAAAATATTTTAACAAATCTCACGGACCCCAAACTTTCAAACAGTTTTGAATATCATTCATTTTGAATTGAAAATGATGCATTGGTTGTCAGTAGATTTGAGAACATATACAAGAGGTCTGCAGAGTGAGCATATTCTTCTTTCAAAACAGATGATAATTAAGCATTGGTATATTACATGTGTACCTGACAGAATGAGCAGCTCTATGATCTCAGCGTCGCCCAGGTACGCAGCAGCGTGGAGCGGCGTCCTCTTCTCACTGTCCTGAGGATTCACAATCACAGACATCAATAACAACCCTGTTGAAAACTCACAGCAGCATCACACACAGCAATACACAACATACACACTAGCGTTTAAACGGTTGGGTCGCTAAGATTTCATAATGTTTTTGAAAGAACTCTCTTCTGCTCACCAAAGCTGCGTTTATTTGATCAAAGATACAGTAAAAACTGTAATATTGTGAAATATTATTACAATTCAAATCGCTGTTTTTTATGTGAATATGTTGTCAAATGTAAATTATTCCTGTGATCAAAGCTGAATTTTCAGCATCATCACTCCAGTCTTCAGTGTCACATGATGCTTCAGAAATCATTCTAATATGATGATTTGCAGAAACATTTATCATTATTATCAATGTTGATAACAGTTGTACTGCTGCTTCATATTTGAATGGAAACTGTGATATATTTTTCCGGATTCTTTGATATATAGAAAACTCAGTCATTTTGGATCAATTTAATGCATCTTTGCGGAATAAAAGGATACCTCTACATCAACAAAACAAACTCTACTGCAGCTCCAAAATACAGATACAAAACAGGATAAAGCTGGTGGTTTTACACTCCTCTGCTGTTTATGCTACATCAAAAATTATAATTTTGAAATTCACCTCTTTATTTGCATGTGTTTTGTACTCCATTTAAAAGCTTTGAGTTTGATGAATGTGCGGTTTCAGCAGGGTGTGTGATATATGATACACACAAACACACTGGATTCTTGCGCATGGCACAATGATGCATTTCTGTGTCTGTGTGTGTGTGTGATCCACACTGATCAATGCGGCCACAGATCTCTTGAGAGAGCATTCAAAAACATGAGACACACACACATTTTTCTGCTTTAGGTTCCTGAGATCTTCTGCGATCACTGTATCTTTAAACATTCCTCCAGATGCTTGAGTAAAGCTCCTTCTACTTTTACATCAATAAAGGCAATTACGAAAGAGCGGTAATCATTCATTCTCCATGTCATGCCACCCTGCAGGCTTCTGTTTTCCATCTGGTCTGGAATGAGAATGGAAAACAGGAAGCCAAGCCACATGGAGTCACGTGACCCAAAAGGCCATCACTGATTGGTTGGCAGTCAAATGGGCGTTGCTCCAGGCCAGGCCTGGCATTGGCGATGAAAACAGACTCCTCATTAAACAGCGAGCTGTAAAATAACCATCTTCAGTCCAAATGCAGGCTCATAACAGCGTATCGACCTCTCAGATGAAGATCCATTATGAAACTAAGAGTAATAATGTACAGAAACTGCACATGTGTCCATTTCAGAATGGTTTCCAAGACCATCCATCACGGAGAGATCAATGAACTGGTCTCAATACACAGTCACATGCAATAATGATTAAAAAGGCCCCTATATACAGAGAATTTCAATGGGATTAAATGGGAAAGTTCACTCAAACAATAATCAGTACTGGACATTTACCTGTACATTGACATCTTCTTTCTTGAATATGAGAGATCGAACTTCATCTGCGTCCACATTAAATATGGCTTTAATCAGAGAGGGCTGTGGAGAAATGAGAGAGAAACGGGTAAATATTTGATCAATGTGGGAAGCATCACATTGATCAAGACTGAAATTATGGCGTCCGTGTTGAAAATGAAGATGAAAAGATGGTAAATGAATGAAACATTGTGTTTTAATCTATGCAGAAATGAATTCTGAGAATCAAATGTCAAGCGGTTTATTATAGACAGCAGAAGAATGGAAACCATTGATTCATCGAGACGCCAAAGAGGAAAACCCATTCAAGCTCAGGATGAAATAAATGCATTTAATAGTGTATGAAATCAGTCCTAACAGCATCTGTGATAATATGGAGAGATTCGGAGTTAAACTGTCTCTCTATGCTCAGGTACTTTATACAGAATCAAATCAACCGTTTAAATTGAGCAGATTATTAGTGAAAAATTTCAAACAGGTCAAAGGAATACAGTATGATGGGGATGCATTAGTATATAGAGATTTTGGGTAATATAGCCAATAATCATTGAAGCTGATAATGAGAATTAGGGATGCACGATATATCAGCCACCATTTCGGTATCGGCTGATATATTTTCAGTTTTAATGTTATTGTTATCGGCCCGATAAGAAAATTTGGCCGGGATATTAAAGCCGATTATTTTCTTTAGATGCGCACTGTTTGAATTGCTTGAAATATGATTGAAATCACTTAAAAAAGGAAAATACATTAAAGTGCAACATGTGCAGCGCAAGCCTGTCATAGCGGCTACATCAGCTTGTTCACTAAAACTATAACAAACATTTTTGTTAATTGAAGTAAAGCTGAAATAAAATAAATATTAGAAGAAAAAAAACTAAAAACTTAAATGAAATTAGAAATGTTGCCTTGGCAACTAATTTACTGAAACAGCCACACCCTGTTTAGCCCCGCCCTGTTTGGCCCCGCCCACCAGCCACACCCTGTTTAGCCCCGCCCACCAGTCACAACCTGCAATCTCAGATGTCATTATTACAGGAAAATACAATTTATGCAAGAGAGTAGCAGACACTGAATGTACTCAGACACACACACACTGCAGGTTTCCTGTGGATTCACCTCACAAACACATGAAGATGCAGCAGCAGAAGGCACACTTTTGTTTTTAATAACAATGAAGGAAAGACTGGAGGGAATGCCATAAAAGAAAGAATGCAGGTTTCCTCTGTGGCTTGTTACAACAGCAAAGACTTCAGCCTGAAGGTCCTAAAAACTGCCTGAAGCCCTCAAAGATCTACTTAGACCGGGTTTTTTTAACTATTAAAGGACAAAACCTGCCGGCAAAATCCACAGAACAGAAAGCTGTCTGGTTCTATCACTAAACTGCTGATTATCCTGCTAATTTGTCTAGAGTTTCCATCTACACACCTGCTGTTGTCACGGATCAAGAACACTTTTAGATACACAAGATCTGGTCTGAAATGTGAGAACACAAATCATAACGCAAAAAACATGTAGCATTCTCAACAGTGCTAGTGAGCATTTGCATAAAATGTGTTCCTCTTTTATAAGCTTTTTTAGGTGTAGTCTACTAGTCATGGCGGAGAAACTGTTTAAAAATGGTTTTATTTTATGAATATGTTTAGCTCCATGAATAATGGCCTAGACATGTGAAGGTAACACAATCAAGTCAACATTTTTTTTAAGTTAATCTGTTATTAAAAAATAAATACAAAAATAAAAGTAAATTAAAACTAAATTAATTAAAGTTTTTAAAGTTGATCTTAAATAACAACAAAAAAAGATAATAAACTGTTAGAAATAAAATGCATTAAAAAATTACATAAGGTTTTTAAAGTTTATCTTTGATGAATGAGTACATTTATAAAAAAAGATTTATAATTAATAAAAAAGTGAATGTATAATTAATTTAGATTCAAAATATTAAAATAAAAATAAAAACATTTTACAAAAGGGTTTTAAAATTATGTTTCTTAAATTAAATCTAAAACTAAAGCTGACCCTAATTTGGTGAATATCTTTTCATATGAATCACAAAGAGAGCAAGAGTTTGTTAATGTCTGCATTACAGCTGATTTCCGGCTTGAGGCCTGTTCACACAGACAAATTCTTGCATTTTACTGCAGCATTTTGTAATTTTTTATGGACATCTATGGCCTTTACAATAAATCTCACTGTTTTTCCAGCATCTCACATTAAAGTTGTAGAAATGCCGATGTCTTTTGACTGTAAGAACGTGTTAAAGTGTCTTAAGCGGTTGTGACATTTGCCTGACAGCTGCGTTTCCGTCCAGAGGTCAAAGGTCACCAGGTCAGATGATCCAGGGTTTCCAAAGGAATTTTGAACCTCAGCTGGCAGCACCAAAGATCTCCTTACCTGGATGAACATGTCTGTATCTGTCTCAGATAATAACCGGGACAGATCATGACATGCAACTACTAAAGTAACCGAGTCATTTTAGCTTTTCTTCTCTTTCACACTGAAGTTCACAATGATACCTGCTGCTGCTGTATACACACACACACACCTATTATCATATCCTAATAGTCAAATCAGCCACCTCACCTTCTCGTCCTGAGAGGAATTCTGGGAAATGTGGTCCTGAGTGGCTTTGGAATGGAGAGAGGAAGGTTCGTCATCTTCAACCTCCTCCAGGACCACGATACACACACGACTCATGCGCTCCGACCGCATAGCTGCCTTTCAAACACACACACGCGCGTGCGCGAGCACTGCTCTTCACACAAAACGCCCCCTCGACGCGCGCGATCCGACAGCGATGTTCAGGTCCGATTCCATTAGTAGCCTATCCGTTAGGAGCGTTAAATCCCTCTTCCAGACACACACACATCCCAGTGAACAGGGAATTCCTTTATTCCTCAGAGCAGGAACATCAGCAGTGCTGCAGTGAGGAGATGCGTGCAGCGTCCTCACACACACACACACACACACACAAACACTCACTCTCACACACATACACACTGTGATCTGAGAGGACAATGGTGTGTGAGCTCCAGTCTGCTGAAACCTGCACTTTACACATACACACACACAGAGATCCAACCCCCACCGACCGCAATAACACACCAGCCAACCCTACTGCAGAGAGAGAGAGAGAGAGAGAGAGAGAGAGAGAGAGAGAGAGAGAGAGAGAGAGAGAGATTTTAACGAGGCAGCGATCTTCCGAGAGCACGAGCCTTTAACACAGTGAAATATGATGCGCAGAGCTGATGGGACAAACACACTCAGGAACAGATCAAATTATTCTTTGTCAGGATGATGATCAAGGTCACTGTGTTTTTTTTGTGTGTGTTTTTTTTACTTTAGAGATACAATTGTTTACAGAAATGGGTTAAATCTGGAAAAGCCTTTGGGGATGTCCTTGAAAGTAAAAATTAAGAAAATTATTATTTATTATTATTTTTTATTTTATAAAGGAAAGCTGTAACAGATTGCTACTTGGGTAAATCTCATAAAACCTGTCAAGAACACACGTAGGTCATATTACACATCAAAATCAAAAGTAAGAAATAAGAATTTAAGTTTGTCTGCATATGGAATATGAAGCCTGATTTTAGGACCAAAAAAAAACATATTCAAATATAATATTATTAAATCAATTCAAGTATTTTCAGTAAGTTTAAGAAAAATATTAATATATTATAAAAAGAATTTCAGTAGAAAATGTGCTTAACTGTCATAAATATCAATGTGTGTGTGTGTGTGTGAGAGAGAGTGAGTAGTGAGTGAGATAGAGTGTGCGCGTGCACATGTATGTGTGTATGAGTGAGAGTGAGAGAGTGTGTGAGTGTGAGAGAGTGAGTGAGTGAGTGTGAGAGAGTGAGTGAGTGTGAGAGAGTGTGTGAATGTGAGAGAGTGAGAGTGTGTGAGATTGAGAGAGTGAGTGTGAGAGAGTGTGAGTGTGTGAGATTGAGAGAGTGAGTGAGTGAGTGTGAGAGAGTGAGTGAGTGTGAGAGTGTGTGAGTGTGAGAGAGTGTGAGTATGAGAGAGTGAATGAGTGAGTGAGTGAGTGTGAGAGAGTGAGTGAGTGTGAGAGAGTGTGTGAGATTGAGAGAGTGAGTGTGAGAGAGTGTGAGTGTGTGAGATTGAGAGAGTGAGTGAGTGAGTGTGAGAGAGTGAGAGAGTGTGAGTATGAGAGAGTGAGTGAGTGAGTGAGTGTGAGAGAGTGAGTGAGTGTGAGAGAGTGAGTGAGTGTGAGAGAGTGAGTGAGTGTGAGAGAGTGAGTGAGTGTGAGAGAGTGAGTGAGTGTGAGAGAGTGAGTGAGTGTGAGAGAGTGAGTGAGTGTGAGAGAGTGAGAGTGTGTGAGATTGAGAGAGTGAGTGTGAGAGAGTGTGAGTGTGTGAGATTGAGAGAGTAAGTGAGTGAGTGTGAGAGAGTGAGTGAGTGTGAGAGTGTGTGAGTGTGAGAGAGTGTGAGTATGAGAGAGTGAATGAGTGAGTGAGTGAGTGTGAGAGAGTGAGTGAGTGTGAGAGAGTGAGTGTGAGAGAGTGTGAGTGTGTGAGATTGAGAGAGTGAGTGTGAGAGAGTATGAGTGTGTGAGATTGAGAGAGTGAGTGAGTGAGTGTGAGAGAGTGAGAGAGTGTGAGTATGAGAGAGTGAGTGAGTGAGTGAGTGTGAGAGAGTGAGTGAGTGTGAGAGAGTGAGTGAGTGTGAGAGAGTGAGTGAGTGTGAGAGAGTGAGTGAGTGTGAGAGAGTGAGTGAGTGTGAGAGAGTGAGTGAGTGTGAGAGAGTGAGTGAGTGTGAGAGAGTGAGTGAGTGTGAGAGAGTGAGTGAGTGTGAGAGAGTGAGAGTGTGTGAGATTGAGTGAGAGAGAGTGTGAGTGTGTGAGATTGAGAGAGTAAGTGAGTGAGTGTGAGAGAGTGAGTGAGTGTGAGAGTGTGTGAGTGTGAGAGAGTGTGAGTATGAGAGAGTGAATGAGTGAGTGAGTGAGTGAGTGTGAGAGAGTGAGTGAGTGTGAGAGAGTGAGTGAGTGTGAGAGAGTGTGTGAGAGAGTGAGAGTGTGTGAGATTGAGAGAGTGAGTGTGAGAGAGTATGAGTGTGTGAGATTGAGAGAGTGAGTGAGTGAGTGTGAGAGAGTGAGTGAGTGTGAGAGAGTGTGAGTATGAGAGAGTGTGAGTATGAGAGAGTGAATGAGTGAGTGAGTGAGTGAGTGTGAGAGAGTGAGTGAGTGAGTGAGTGTGTGAAAGTGTGTGAGAATGTGTGTGTGTGTAAGAGAGTGTGAGTTAGTGTGTGTGAGTTAGTGAGAGTGAGTGAGAGTCTGTGTGTGTGTGTGTGTGTGTGTGTGTGTGTGTGTGTGTGTGTGAGTGTGAGTTAGTGTGTGTGTGAGAGAGAGTGAGTTAGTGTGTGTGTGTGAGTGAGTGAGTGAGTGAGTGAGTGAGTGAGTTAGTGTGTGTGTGTGTGTGAGTGAGTGAGTGAGTGTGTGTGAGAGAGAGAGTTAGTGAGTGTGTTAGTGTGTGTGAGTTAAGCCCCTTTCACACAGCATGTTGATCCCGGGAAATTGCCAGAACGCCTTCTGTGTGAACGCAAACACGACCCAGGATTGATGCCGGGATTAATGCTAGTAACATTTCCGGGATCAGTCCCAGAACGCGCGCTGTGTGAACAAAAGCAGTAATCAATGCCGTGTCGTAATGATGACACTGAAGTGAAGTGAAAGCAGGATAGTGAAACGGTACGTAATGCGCTAGTTTATGATCGAATCAGAGAAAAAAAATGCACAAGCGTGGTTTCTCCAGGGAGAAATCGCAGCTCATAAGCAAACTAGATGCTGCTGAGAAATTACATGTCACATCGTTGTCACGTGAAAATCACTGGCAGTGTGAATGAACCAAAATCAAACGAACCCGGGTCAAATCCCGGGTCACTTTATCCGTGTATTTTCCGGAATCTCTGTGTGAAAGGGGCCTTAGTGAGAGTGTTTGTGTGTGTGTGTGTGTGAGTGAGTGAGAGTGCGAGTTAGTGTGTGTGTGTGAGTGAGAGTGTGTGTTCAGTCGCTGTGAGATCATGTCTGATCTGTGACTCATTCTCCAGTGACTTCTTCATCTCATCACCCTCCTCTTCCTCTCTCTCTCTCTCTCTCTCCATCCCAGCACAACAAACTGCTGACAGCCTGACACACTCGTTAATGGAGAGATGTGCCACACACACACACACATAGAATTATTAATCAGATGTGATTTCTGCACAACACAGTGTTTCTGACTTTTGAAACCACTGACGGCAGTAAACAACCAAGAAAACCACTTTTTATAGCTCAAAAATATCAAACTAAATCTCTGAACACCAGAAAATGCACAGCAACACATTGGCAACCACTCACAACACCCTAGATGACTTCTGCATGAGTGATGTTCCTCAGACAAGGTAAAGATGGAGCAGAGATGATGAGATTGATCAGATGACACTGGAAGATGAGCATAAAACCAGCATGTCTGAAGACTCACACGTGTTCTCTGTGTCTGCACATATTCCAGAGGTCAGGGATCGTCACTGTAATCATGTCACAGTCTACAACATGCAATGCTGCTTATTTAAATCAACTTTCCACAGATAGTGGACAAAATATAACAGTTACAGGTTGTGAGGAAATGAAGCTGTCACACTTGGGACCAAATGTTGCTTTGTATTTAGTCATATATTCATAGGATATTTACCAAACAACAAAGTATTCTTTTCCACAATAACTCCGAGAACAAGCTTGATGAATGAATGCAATTGAGAAAAGAGATTGAATTATTTACTTGTTTTCGTTTGATGTGATTATAACTAAAGTAGGGTTGTTAATGTTAGATATAACTTCATCTAATGTCTCTAACAGTTATATCACATAGGATTTTTATTTATTTATTGCTATAAATAAATTAATAGAACATAATTTTCCCCATCAATTCAGGAAAAGTGTCTCATTACATTAAAAATGCAACAGCGGTTCAGCGGGTAAAAGTAACTTAAAACGACAAACTAAACAGTAAGAATTGCAATATAGTTATTGTAATCATGAACTAAAAGAGGGAGTTTACAGTTAATGTCTTGACAATTAATTATGACTGCAATGCATGATTGGATGCCCATTGCCCACTCCCCTAGCTGATGCCACAGTATTATTTCAGGAACTGCAGGAATCTGTTGACTTTTTTTGACATACTGATGCAAGATACAGCAAAACAAGTTCCTCCCTGAACCCTGGAGTTATGAAATAAGATCTGAAGATGTGTAGTTCATATCAATTGTTCACTGAAGATGTTATGCATCTGTAGAAACCCTGCAGCATTGAACCGTCCTCTAAGCTCCGCCCCCTGAGCCCCTGCAGCCAATAACGAGCTCTTATACCCGAGAATGCAACCAATGAAAACCTGCCGTCACAAGCTGCCTGCCAGATACAGAATCTCATTACACACACTCTGACAGTTTGTGTTATATGGCTGATAATTGCCACTGTGAAATGCTGTTTAAGATCCAGTGCAGAATGTAACCTGAATCAAGAGAAATCAGGCATCAATACAAGCTAGTTTCAGACTTTTGAAACCTGCCATCGATAGACTTTACGGACTGAATATGATTTGTTTAGTATCAGCCAAATCAGAGGATATGATGTGCAGCTCTGAATGTGACCTTCACTGACAAAAATATCATGCTAGACACAAGCGTATCCATACGTTTGTGACAGATGTGTGAGTGAAACTGGATATTTAACGAGGAAAATTTGTGTTACGCATGGAGTTTGCAATTTAGCAGGTGAGTGTAACCTATTTTGCATTAAATTACTATTGACAAGACTCGAATCTGATGCGTTTTTTGGATCTGCGGCGAATCGATCACATG
Source organism: Siphateles boraxobius (assembly GCF_051911475.1). Classification (NCBI taxonomy): domain Eukaryota; kingdom Metazoa; phylum Chordata; class Actinopteri; order Cypriniformes; family Leuciscidae; genus Siphateles; species Siphateles boraxobius. The sequence continues at coordinate 132,433 of NW_027508743.1, read as the reverse complement.
ATCCGCTCTGTGTTTCGTGTCTCTGGACCGGAGCTGCAGCGGTTCACGTGACAGTAACATGAAACCAGAATTCATTCGCTCCAATGAAAAGATTATTCACACAGTCTGAATCGTTCCCTATCGCCTATATAGTGCACTATGTGCAATTCAGCATGTAAAAAAAATAGTCACAGCTGAAATCAGTCACTACTTCAGTGTCTATTTATAATCTAGGGGGCGGAGCTTCAGATTCTAGAGAGCATTTGATTGGACAGAAAATCTGTTGAGAAGCTGAAGTGCAGAGTGATGTCATCAAAATCAGCGAACGTAAGAGACTGTACGTTTTGAACGCTCATGTCTTCTAAATGTGAATTTCGTCACTGTTCTGGAGAACACTAGATTAAAGTAAACCTAACATATTCATACTAAAAGCCAAAAACATTGAAATATTGATTTCATGGGGACTTTAAAGGGGAACTCGGCAACTCTAGCCATTTCTTCGCTGATTTTCACTTTTGTTGTCGCATGTTTTCTCAGCGAGCTCCCCCTACAGCTGTGAGGCGTATATTTCACAACACTGTCGTAAACAAACTCACTTGCGGCCCCTCCTCCCCCTTTCTACCGCTGCTCATGCGCATTTGTTATTATCGGAGCCGGCCAACTTTATTGTGTGGAGTGTGTCTATCGAGGTGGGTAATACATCATACACATTGAGGGCGGCGTGTGTGTTTATGTCTAATTTCCATAAAGCAGTTTGTGTTTCTCGCTCGTTCTTGCTTCTCACGAGACTTCCTATTTCCAACTTACCGGGGCGTTAGTCTCCATGTTGCAAGGTTGGTTTTCCACCTGGGAACGTTGGGGGAGCGGGGAAAGTCACCATTCACACCAGAACAGGTTATTAAACCATCCAAATGATTTCTAAACGCTTTTATTAAGTTGAAATAGTTGCCGAATGCCCCTTTAAAAGTCTCAGAATTGAGTCTAAAGGGATTTGATGATGTCAAACGCCCTCTAGTGTCAATTCATGATAACAGTTTACTGTACAAACATATGCAGTGTGTTTTAGCTGTGCTGGTTTACACTGGTGTAGCTGGTCTGGTCTTATGGGTTTATATGGGTTTTAGGCCCTGCAGGACAACTAGACCAATGTAACCCAGTACAGTTCAAGTCCCAGGCTTGTCTTTCAGCAGGTTCTGCTGTTTCAGCATGCAAACAAAGACTACAGCTGCTGTATCTGAAAGACACTTCCTATGCGTTTTCACTCGTTTCTAATCTATCAGTCTCGTGCTATTTATATGGCTATTACAGAATCTCACAAATATCACTCATCTTATGAAGATTTTATGTTTTGCATGAACGCTTCTGTTCGGTCACTATCAACCTAACCTAACAGCCCAAAACTAAGTGGGAAAGGGTTTTATAAATGCAGGTTTGGTTTAGTTGCATGAATGATGCTTCATTTAATAAGCAGACTGCTGTTAAACTTTCTGTCCATCATAATTTCCTCATGTTTTATTTAATAAGCCCAGCCACAATTTGTCAATCACAGATAATGATGCAGATCAACTTTACTGTAAAATGGCAAATATTGAACATGACTGTTTCCTTCTTCCTTCGCAAAAAAGGCAATTTAAATTAACTGCTAAATAGATTTAAGACCATTAAAAATCGTAATAATAATAACAATAATTTATTAAAAAATAAATAAAAATTTAAACAAAATGGCAACGTCAAAAAATATAAAAATATGCTAATTTAGCAAAAAAGACAATTTAATAAAAAAAGATTTAAGAGAATTAAAAATATAATAGTAATAATAATAAATGAATAAATAAACAAATTAATTAGTTTAAAATATAGATTTGAATGTAAACGAAATGGCAACCAGTCTACGGAAGCCCTAAAAGCAATTGCTTTTCCCCCCTTGTTTTTTCGTGATATCGACATAAAAAAGTAGTTGTTTTTTTTCGTTTTCAATAATTGTTTGATTCTGAAACACAATTCACTCTGAGAGTCACTCTCGCTATACTGCCACCCGTTGGCACAGTCGTGTAACTTATAGAACAACTTTTATTATGTCGAGATCAAGAGAAAATTGAATTATTGAAAACAAGAAAGAAAGAAAAAACCATGGCTTCTGAACCAGTCAATGAAATGACAAATATACAAATATTATTTTTCTTATACATTCATTTAAATTTAAAGTTAAAATGTTTATGTTGCAAAAAATTAAATGTCCATGTTATCCTTTTTGAGCACTACGCAGATAATACGCACATACTTTAAGGGTATTAAGGGCAACAATTTAAATGCTAGGTAAACTGAATAATTAACCCTTAAATAAGCATAGAATGCATTAATGCAGCAACGCATCAGGCCATTTGCAGCAACAAACCCAATGCTGAACCACTTAAACATGCAATTAGGCTATTAAAAGCGTAGCCCTCTGTTTGATTCACTCTTTCCAGTTGTGCAGCTCGATGAGAAAGAGATGTGAGCACAGGTGAGGTGAGCTGATGATCACAGACCTGCTCTCGGAGCCGCAGCAACATCTTCTGTCTCCTCCAGCGCCGGGATTCATGCGCAAATGTAGCCGGACTGGCGCTTTAAAAGCCTAAAAGAGTCCGAAACATCTCAGACAGCCGCGGGATAATGTTCTGCTACACATGCCAGGGCTTGAGTTTCCTCTCCTCTTCCTGAAATAGACAAACACAAGCGGCACAAAACACAGAAGCTACGAAAGCTCATTTCTAGTGTCTCCACTCTGCGGTAGAGGCACTCACTGCAGTTACAGGCCGAGATCGGTAGAGGGCGCCGAACACAAGCTCATGTCATGAACTATTATTATGAAAGTAAAATTATCGGAATCTATTAATTATGTAGCCCAGCATTACATCCACAAAATGCAAAAAAAGCACGAAATTTACTATAACTTTAATAAAATATTAGAAGGACTTTTTTTATTTACCATTACACTATCACTGATACATTATTAGTGATATGTGATGTTCTTATCATGACGCAAAAAAGAGAAAATATTCATATTTATTTCTAATATTTATTTTTTAAACAAGAACATACACAAGTGGGTTGTTAAATTATATAGATATTCAAAGTAGGCTACAACGTTATGGTATAATAGCCTACACCACTATGCTACTTAAGAATGATTCATGTTAAACTCAAATGGGACATTGATCTGAATAGGCCTATCTAATGTTTGACAGCTTATCAAAGATTCTAGCGCTGTCGCTTATTATCGTTCAAGTTGACTCGATTTCACTCGATCCGGAAGTAAAACCAGAGTGGAAGTTCTTTGTCGTGTGAAAATATCTATGCCTGACATTCCACAACAAAGCGTAATCGAGGACGCTCGTGATTGGCTGAAACCGAGTGCGATGCAAAGTGACGTCACCGATGTTTCCTTTCCTACCATGTTGTTGGTTGTTTTTTTCCTAACCAAACTGTCCAAAAACTGTTCAAATATTAATACAAGCTGAATATTGTGTTCATTTACCTCGTCTTAGAATCAGTTCACTTAAAAAAAAGACAATAACTTCTGCAAAGGAGTTATTTATATGAACAATATACATTTAATACATGTATTTTTATTTAATAATAAAATTAATTAAACAAAATAATTTGATTGTAATCAAATCATTTAAAATATTTAAAAATAAATTAAAATATAAATAAATAAACGTGTATATTTTTTCTAGCTCAATACAGAGGTGATAATGTCTCCAGTCTTGGAAATGTTCAGATAAACTTACAAACAACATATACTCTTATAGACTGCTTTGGCATGCGAGTAATGTGGAAGTCAGTGCTTTAGGGTGTAGTTTCAGACAGATGGTCATTTCTCCTGCTGGGAAACTGTGGCTGGAATAAGAAAAGGAAACTGGCCTCTTGGGTAGATAAAAATACTACAGCTCTGTGTGTGTGTGTAAAAATAGCAGGAGTGTCACTGAAGCACTCTGGCCTTTAGGTGTGAGGAAGAGCCTGAGGTCTTCTTCTCACAACCTGACACGTGTCTAAAACGATCCTTCCCATAATAACCACAGCTGAATCTAGAAATGAGCACGTTCATTACTGCGTGCTTTGGCGCCACATTGATGTCACCAACAATAATGCCAAGCAATGCAAGAAGAAAACATCCTCCAAGTGCTTTAAAGGTGCAGAAGCTGATTTACGAGAAACCCTGTTGATATTTGAAATCACTAAAAACAAACACGCATTCAATTATTGAATGAATTCAATTTATTGCAATAAATGGAATAATTATGTCTGGAACTTAAAATCAATTAAACAAAATACATAAAGAATAAACAATCTGAATACACAAATTGTTAATACATTTTCATGTAATTTCTTTAATTGTGGTTGTTGTTGAGAGAATTTTCTTTGCATTCAGAAATACTAATTATTGTTAGTATATAAAATGTTAAATATCAGTTTAAAACAAAAGGAATTCAAAATGGGGCATTTTTGTATTCACATTTTAAATATTGGTTGGCATTTTAACTCTTACCCGCCAGCATTTTGATCATTTTCATAAAACTTTCATGCCCACCACAATATTTAAACATATAATATGTCTAAAGGGTATAATATGGCTTTTTATTCTAGCTCCATGCATTCTTTTTTAACACTTAAATGTGGGTAAAGTTGAATAATAATAAAAAAAGCAAATTTTTTACATTGTCCTAAACCTCTTCCTGGGTCAACATTTCATTTGGTAACGTTTGGCAGGTTGTATTTATATGTTTGATTATGGATTACACATGCATAAGCAATGCTTCTATCACGTATATAAGTATATATTAAGCAGATCATATCAGGGCTAATTGTTATAATTATTATTTAATAATATTATTTTTTTAAATTAAAACACTATACATTTTTCTATTGGAGTTTTCAAATGTACTAAACAGCTAATCATATTTTCAGTTGTTTGATGCCTGATATATCTAAAACAATAATTATATCATGAGAATGCATTTTCTGAAAGATTTGACACAGTTTTGAAAGAGACTAAATGGTGTAGATTTTTATCTTCCATAACAAAAAAAATATATATAATAACATTAAATCCATTATTTAATTCCTTTATTCTGGTCAAAAGATCTTAAATCAATGCAGGAATCAATTAAATCAACCTAAAATGTTTTAAAACAGACATGTCACACACACACACACACACACACACACACACACACACACACACACACACACACACACACACACACACACACACACACACACACACACACACACACACACACACACACACACAGTAAATGATAGCAGTCTCATCAGGGCAGTGAGTTGGAGTTAATTTTATTAGTGTTATACTGAGTTAAGCTGCTCAAAATTAATGTTTTAGAAGAATAATGCAAACACTCTACTCCTTTTAGAGTCCTTTTCAGTCCATTAAAACGACCATGACATTCAAATCGACTTACTTCGTTAAAGAAAAATAAGAAAATATAATTGACAGTACATTTAGGCACACCGCTGACACATACTATACAACAATACGCAGTTCATTTTCATAGATTCATACAGACAGGGATTCAGAAAAAACATCAGATGAAGAATCTGAAACATTTGCATCAACCACTGAGTGAATTTAAAGGGGAAGTGTGCTCCCGTGTGACCAATCACAGCAGATTTGAGCTTCTCAGTGCCAGCCAATCACAGTAGAGAAAGAGTAAACCTGCCTGAGCTGGCCACAGGAAACAGACACAAATAAACAACATAAACAATGTTCAATTAAGAGTTTAAGTGCTATTTTTATTTTTAAAATGACACAATTAGTTATTGTCTATTGGCATCAATATCTGCAGATCTGAACCAGGTCTCAAGGATGAAGCTCATGAAACCCGAGACTCCAAAATCAAAATAAATTATATATTTGCGTAAAGACAAAAACTTGTTTTTTTCGCCACGACAATTTCGGATCCAATTCTCATTACTTAAATTGAAAGAAAAATCTAATTATTATTACATTACATGAAAAATAACTTATTTGTATTTGTTTAATAATTGATATTTTTACATGTATTATTATATAATCATTTATTTTAATTGTAATATGCATTCATTTAGCATCATAGTAATGAGAATTAAGGAAGGAAATGTGCTTAATCGTCATTAAAAAAATAACGTTACAAAGCAAAAAGAAAAAAGGCATAATTGTCTTTATGCAAAATATAAGTTACGTACTTTTATATAAGGGTAAAATATGACTCGTGCATGTTTTTGCAAAGTGTAGATATACCATAAGTGTGACTGGAGAGTGTTGAACCCGTGTGCTCTAACGCCAGACGACCTCTGACCTCTGCTTGCATGATTTGAGCCTCCGTTCACCTACAATGTGCTTTCACTCGATCCTAAAAGCAAATCACGCCAAAATCCATCGTCAAGAAAACGGCAGGAGTGACGAAACATTAAAAAACAACAAAAAAAGCATCCCCAACACAAACATAAAAGCCAGACTTATAAAACAAGTCCTTTAAAACAAGCCATTTACAACAACGGAATGTTCTCGTGGTTTTTGAAGAGCTTCGTGTGGTTTCGGATTTTCGCTTCTGAAATTCTTCACCCGAATATACTTGAAAACTATCCCATACACGACTATTATTATAGAACATGCATTAAAGAGACATATTGCACAACAAAGAATAACATATTCTCTGATTAGGCCAGTCAAGATCTCCTTGATGTGTGTGTTTGAGGGGAAGCTACGTCTACAGCACACGTCTCTTTGTCTTGGATTTAAGGCTCTATATCTCACACGCAAACAGTCTTCGGCATCGGACAGTTGCAGTTTAGTGCTACACTTGCTATTCTAAAATAAAGTAGTTTTAAAAAACAAACAAACACATGTACACGAGCCTTTGATTGGGTTATAAAAACAGGACACACACACACAGGCTCACTAGAGGCGGGTACATTCGTTTAAAGCATTTCTCCGTATGCGCTGAACTCCACGTAGCCGCCCGAGACGGCCATGCAAACACGCTATTTGAGTTCCACCATCTCTGTCCCTATTTGATGTGTTTGAGTCATTTTTATGTTCTATGTAAGTGAAAGGCTGATGGGCGTGGCCGGTTTTAAACCCCACCCACTCTATGCAACCGATTGGTTGGCAGGATAACATTACGCTTATTTCAGTGTCAGTGCCACATAACGTTTTGTAAATACATTTCTGCTGACCCTCATCATACGGTTCTACTTGTAATGAGTGTTAAGGTGCATAGGTTGGTTCGGTCAGATTTCGTTCACCACACTGTATTGACGATGAGTTCGACCACTGCCGAATACAAAAACAAACCCAAAAAAATCGTGTGCATCTACACAGTGTCATCCAAACAAACATCCTAACGGAGAGAACGCTCGCTCAGTGTTCAGTCTTTAGTGGTTCAGAGGTGACCGAAGTGTCGGACAGTGCGCTTCATGATGGTAAAATGAATCCTCAATGCTACGGCCGTGTCAATGCAGTGCTTTAAACGAGGACCGCCAGGAGGCACTGAGACGCCTCCGTTCGCTGAATCCTCCTCTTCTGCGTCGGCGGGAGAATCGTCCGTCTGTCACCTCTTGTGCAAGCTGCGCAATTTTAGTGAGTACTTAAGTACACGCGGCGAGCGCGAGTGGAGCTTCACGAACAGATCGGAGAACTTGTACTGAGGAAACAAGGTCTCCAGGAAGCCCTCGAGAAAGACGTAGACCAGCCGCCGGTTCAGAGACTGGTGCTGGAACATGTCGAAAACACGCAGGATGCCCTTGCGCGTGGTGTCCGCCCCGATGATGTGCTTCAACTCATCTGATGGCAGGAGAAAAGAGTCAAAATTTCAAGTCAAATGTACTTGTATAGCATAGATTAATCGCTAAAAGATCACAATCTTGATTCAAGCTAGGGCTGTCAAATAAAAATTTGAATTTCGAATATTCGTCCATTGCAAAAACCGCGCATTCGAATTTTTGTTGTGTCAAGAGGTGCGCGAGACATGATGATGACGTAACTGACGCGGTTTGTTTTTGTTAGCTCATCCATTATACAGCGCGGTGCAGTGTGGCTGCGGTCGTTGTTAATTTAGACAAAATGGCGGGAAAAGGCTACATGCTGATGAAAACCCTCTCAGTTGGGAGCAAAAAGCATGCAACGACATACTTTACTACACCTGGCACCTCGGTCAGAGCTGAGCGTGTTTTCATCAGCTGAAATCATTGTACACAAACAGCGCTCAGCACTCGCTGCAGATCAAGTGGACCGCCTGGATTTTTTGGCGAACAATATGTAAGGCCCGTTCACACCGGGACGAATTTTTAACGCTTCCTGATTAAACTAAGGGCGCCAATGTGAGTATGCACACCGACGCGAAAAACACCACACGTAAATCCGTAATATTTAAAAAAAACCGCCTCGGGTTCGTTTTTTTGGTTTGACGCGCCATCTGACCAGTGACATTGGCACTTTTGCTCACGTGTCTGGAGCTTCTGAAGTTACAAGTAAACACATCTTGGGGGCACTCAAACACAAAACGGTCTTGCCAAGCACACATACGTAACGGCGAAGAAGATATACGCCAAGTAGCGTCTTCACACTGCCGGGAAGAAGACGAGGAAGATGCAAGCCAAGATAAATGTAGAGCTGCTGGTCTCGTTGGTGTCGGAACATAAGCTTTGACATCCCACCTTCATGTTTTTGCCCATCGAAATATGTCCCAGCTGCTACTACAGGTAACGCGTCTCACCAAACAACACTTACTACTGCTCTTGGTAAGGAGTCATTCACACAGCTCGTGTTCTTGGTTCAAAAATCCCTTGAGAGCACAATAAAATGGAACAGAATCCAGGGGTCTGGATATTTCTGTTTTACATTAAGCGCCATCTAATGTCAGGGAATGAATTTGCATGTTCACTCGGGTCATCGTCAGACAAAATCGCTTGGGTGAGAACACAAAAAACGCATTGAAAAACGCTGGCGAATAACGCGCGCCGATATTCGTCCCAATGTGTACGGCCCTGTAGATAGTGTTTCTGAATGGCAGTTTGCTATTTTGTTGTGTTCATGTAGTCGTTACGCTTTCTGTTTAAGTGTGTTTTCTCAGGTTTCTGATGCACTTGCACAGTTTTATGCACTACTGTAACCTAATTTTCTTTGCATGCACATTAAAGAAATTATGTTTTATTTAAGAACAATTGTCTCAAAAGTTAATGCACTTTAAAAAAGTGAATGTCATTTCATTTTAATAAAAGATGCGATGCTTGATTTCGTTTATATTTGATTATTGCGCTCGCTTGCGTCCTCTTGTTGGCATAGGAGACAATACAGTACTTTTTTTCCTCTGACTTTGAATTTTGCTAATATTTAAGAAATTCAAATTTAGCTTTCCAGCCATTTTGACAGCCCTAATTCAAACACCCACGCAATCTCATTCCTAAATGACAATGATTCTCCTGTGTCTATAAAACCTATAAAAAGCAGTTATGTATAAAACAGCTTTACAAAAAAACAAACACTTCATTTCAAGCACACAGTATTGTTATGTCTGTGTTAAAAACATTCAAATTATTACAAAATTATCAGTGTCTATTCCAAGGATATAAACACTGATGTCTATGGAAGCAATCAAAATCAACTTTTGAAAGTAAATTGATGCTTCGAATATTGATTATATCCATGACATTGTAACGCCACTAGGTGGTAAAAGTGACTGTTGAAAAATGTATTTGTCTTTGAATCATTCAATCAAGAGATTTGTTCAAAAATGATGATTCATTCAGTAAAGAAATAAGTGAAGTATTTGAGTGAGTCATTGACTCATTCACTCAAACAGTTTAAAAAAAAATTCAGATTAATCACACATTTTAAATAGACTGCAAAAATTTACATTTTGTTAGAACCTCTAGTAAATTACGTTTATTGATGCTTCAAATAATGATTTTATCCATAACATTGTAACGCCACTAGGTGGTGAAAGTGACATGGATTTGTCTTTGAATCATTCATTCAAATGAAGTATTTGAGTGAGTCATTGAATTTTTTTAATAATTCAGATTAATAAAACATTTTAAATACACTACAGCAATTACATTTTGTTAGAACCTCCAGTAAATTAAGTTATTTTGTTTAGTTTGTTTTATAAAAAAGCAATAAATTAAAAAAACGTGATTCTTAATTCATCCAGAATCATGCAGCTCTAGTATAGCACTTTCCACAATATTCATTGTCAGTACCTGGCATGATGCCCAGGAGTGTGGTTTTGGCGGCGACCCGCGTCCTCATACGGAGGCTTTTGTCTCTGCGTGGCGGCGTCTCGGCGAGAATCCCGTTCGGCCAATAAGAGTCTCTGAGGAGTCAAAAACCCAGTCAGAAGAAGAACCAGAACCATATATATTTCAGAACAGACAGTACGCATGCAATCCTCACCTGAATCTCTTCACATAATCAGACACTTGCTCAGGCGAGGTCATGTAATCGACATGATCCACGATTTTCCTGCAGTGAAGCAAAAACAATTGTTTGCCGTTGAATAGAGAGGAGAAATACATAAAGCCATAATGCGCGCGAGTACACGTGTCCATCGCACCTGTTAATTGTGTCTCCATACGTCGCTTTGATGAGCTGCTGTAGGAGGTTTTTGATGTTTCTCCGCAGCCACTGATTTCTCTCCTTCAGGTCAAACACTTCGTCCATCAGCAGCAACATCACCCTCAGAGGAATATTATCATCCACCTGTGCAACCAAACAACATTTATGAAACGCACAGATCCAACTCTAAAAAATGCTTAGATAGACCACATGCAAAATCACTGAACTACCAATAAACAGCGATGGAAACTAATCAGGGTAAAAAAGGTGACCGACGCAACCCTCATAGAAGGGTCTGAGGTCCAGGAAGACTTTTTTTAATATCATCTTTAAAATGTGGATTTTGCATTTACACAGCTGTTATTATGGTACCCATTCAAAATGACTATATTTGTTAAATTATAAAAGTAAAAATCAATAAACACATTACTATGCTAATAACACTATTGTACTGTAAAATGGAAAAAAAATCTTTAAAAACAAATGATCATTTTATATAAATTCAATAAATTAAAGTATTTAATAATTATAATAATATTTCTATATTCTTAAAATTTACATTTCTATGGTTATAATAATATTGTACTGTAAAATGAAAAAAGTATTTAATAATAATAATAATTAAATATTTTATCAAAATATTTAAAAAGTAAAAAAATCCAAAAATAAATATATTACTGTGGTAATAATACTACTGTACTGTAAAATATCTTTTATTTTATTTAATAATAATAATTGAAATTTTAAAAATGTAAAAAAAATCACTAATATTAATACAAACATCATCATTTCTTTGCTTTTAATCATTAAACTATAAGCCTTCTACTAGAATTGTTTACTTTAATTATTCATTATTTATCAGTGCCTTAAAACATTGCTATATAAGACACTATATTGCTATACAAGGCACTGCTATATAAGACAACAAACCTCTTGAGGCTGTGTTAGAGTGATTTGGCCAAGTTTTTGATGTGATGTTGACTTACGTTGTCGTCCAGCTGTGCCGAGACGCGGCAGTGTTCGGGATCGATGTCAGACTTTTGGATTAGAGGAACCTGTGGAGCAGAAACATCTGGAGTTCATGACATGCATTCACTGATAAAAATTCATATATTCAAATAACGCCAGTCGAGCGCCAACATATTTGTCTACATATGCATGTGAAATTACTGACTAAATGCAGAGACAAAGTTTCCCAGTTATACAAAAATAGGCTAAATAAGAATGTATGTAAAGCTTCCAGTTTTTGAGGTCTTTCGCATTTCTCGATGTGTTCTGTGATTCTCTAGACGTGTTCTACCTTAAATATGGATTGTTTAATATCCTGGCCAATTTTCTTAAAATCCTGGCCCATGTCCGCCGAGACTTTGGACACTCCATCAGCCAGGCTGTCCGGCAGTGACTTCACGGCATTGGACACGTTCCGCATGGAGCTCCGGAGGGGATTCACAAACGTGTCCATCTGTCCGAGTCCAGAGAACAGGACAAATTTACAAAAACTGCGAATCCCATCAGACAACATCTATGCCGCTCCCCTCTGGATGAATACATCGGGTTGCGTTCAATTTAATCACTGCTAGTCGCTATGTTAGTATCCAACTGTATCAAGACGTGGATCATGGGAACTTAATTGTCTTTGCCACTGCTAATCCTGCTCAACTTTCCCGCTCCACCAGTGGCTGCTTTTCCTCGTCGTCCAGAATCGCAAACTGTTATTGAATTGAATGACTTTTGGCAACTCCAAAATGCTGTTTGTGTGAACGCACCTTTAGTCTTTCAATCTCTCCATCCATCTATTAATCCATCAAAAGTGTGACAAGAATATCAAGTCCGACACAGTTTGTGTTTTAGTCTATAGACCTTATGTGCCAAAGAATCGAGGGCGCCGCCATCTTTAGAATATTGTCTTCGAACTTCCGGTTTTGCGGTCGCTCTGTATATTTCTATGGCATCGCTGTCCAGGAGTAATTCGCTGTTTAAGTGCATTTACTTGATGACAAAGTTAACGAAAGTTATCATGAGGATTGTAATATTTAAATCAGATGTCTTAACAAATGTCAGTAGACCGGGAATATTTTAAAATGAGCCGCTCATTTATAAATACGCAAGATCGCTGTGAAAATACAGACCGGAAGACAAAAGACAACGAGCGCAGCGCTGAAAAGAGGCGGGGCTACATAAGGTCTATAGGTTTTTCATTTTTCAATGTATTAATGATTTCTGCTGCAGTGTTTTGATACAAGTAGTTTGCAAAAATATACACCTGCATTAAAAAAAATTGAGGTCAGAAAGATTTTTTTTTTCCCAGCAAGTTTTATTCAGCAAGGATGTATTAAATTGATTGGTAAATTTGAGCAGCAAAATCATATTAGAATGATTTCTCGTTCAAGGATCATGTGACACTGAAGACTGGAGTAGTGATGCTGAAAATCCAGCTTTGATCACAGGAATAAATTACATTTTACCATATATTCATTCACATAGAAATAACCTATTTTAAATGTTAATAGTATTTTAAAAATTGTACTCTTTTTGCTGTATTATTGATCAAATAAATGCATCCTTGGTGAGTAGAAGAGACTTCTTTCTATTGATGAATTGAAATAAAAATGGATAAATATGATTCTTTCTAGTGATTATTTGGTAAAAAATTGTTTTTTTTTTTTTTTTACAAAAAACCTTCCCTAGACTGTTTTACATCAAGAGATTTCTGGCTATATCTGGATATATACACCTTCACTGATTATTCAGAGCATATTTTCGGCATGTGGTGTTTCTCACCTTGCGTGCAAAGTCCCCTTTGCCTTTGCTGTACGCTTTGTTTTCCAGGAAGTCATAGACGTAGGGTATCAGCATGGGACAGGCCTTCACCAACTCAGGATTCAACAGCAGCTGTGGGACAAATTCAGCTCTCAGCAAACCTGGATCAAAACACCTGAGCTAGCAGAATCCCAAATAAACACACGTCCTTATCTGACCCACCTGTAAATATGAGTTCAGGTCCCTCTTCCTTTTCTCCAAAAACTCCCTGTCCATGTTGTTAAAGGTCTTTTTGCCAGGAAGCTTGAGAATCGGACCAAGGCTCTCAAACTAAAGATAGGAAACAGATCTCAGATCCACTGCACAAAACAAAACAACTCCACAAAAGGCATTTAGGTCAGAAAATGACTTTGTTTACACTGGCAGCTCATATTTTTAAGCTTATCCAGACTAACATGGAATCTTGTGTTTGCAGAATTAGAACACTATTTTTCCTACACTTCCTTTGTCCCATCCATGTTCGTTTAGTAAATATTTTGGCTAGTTAATTATTCATCCACAATCAGCACAGAAAATGTAGAAAAATGTTGATTAAAATCTGATTTTTACAAAGGCAATACAAGCTACATCCATATATATTTTAAGATATGTTTAAATTCAAATCGTTGTGAATTTGTTTCGAGAACAACCAAAATTAAAGCAATGATAAAAATACCTATTTTGCTTATCCACCTTATTCCTGACGAGTTTACTGCGTTTTGAATTATAGGTAGCACTTCGGGTTTGGGAACTTCAATTCAAAAAGACTAAAACGAATAATTTCAAATCATAAGGTTGCCCTACAAATAAAGTTTATCCGTCAGTTTGACTCAATGAGCGATCAGTTTTCTTTCATGTTTTATTTAAGAATAACATGAGAGAAACGTAACTCTTGGTATTTTAACGTGACATGTTATAACAAGAATATCTATGGCAAGAGCTCTTTTCAGTCACTGCATTCTTTTCCTCATGATTATTTTATTTTTTCCTTATGAATTCCGCTGTAATAGTATGAAAAAAGGTCAACATACACTGCACATTTGTGGTCTGTTCTCCCGATTTAATTTACGATATATCATTAATAATTCACTGGAATGCACAAAGAATCTCTCTTTTTTTTCCCTCCCCAAATCCTCACGTCTCTTTCCAGGTTTGTTTTCACAGGTAAATACAATTTATTATCTGTCAAAATGACTGAAATCACTTTGAAATAGTATCACGCAATGCTGAAGTAAAAATTTTTTTTTATTATTAAGGCAACGTATGTTACATAATACAGATTACCACAGTAATATTTAACTGACCGATTTTGCTGTGGAAAGATGCTTTTGGGGTTATCTTTTACACTTTTAAAAGTCCTTTTAATATTCTAAGGTTGAAGGGTGAGTAGAATAATGTAATGTCATTGTACAGTTTAAAAATATATATTATTGCGTACATAGAGCTAGTCTTTCACTGATTGTTTACAACTTAACGGAAGTTACACCCATAATTCGCGCAAAGCGCGAACAAACATTTGTTTGTAACAAACATTTATTACAATTGTCAAACATTTATTACAATTGTCAAGAATTTATACATCAGGGTGGTTTGTTGTGCTGCCTTTCAAGTTGTACAGATTACATTTTTAATACTTTTTTACTATTATATAGTAGAAAAAGGTAATGTCAAATGAAAAAATACATAATAAAAATAGCAAAACATAGTTAAAAAGTAAAATCTGCATAACAAAGACAGTAAAACATTCTGAATCTACCCTGATCGGTGACGCCTGATGTTCATTTATAGGTAAAACTCTTCAGCTTTTCCCTCGATTCGCTCACCTGCTCCGTGATGCGCATGTGGAAGTCGTGAAAATCGCTGTAACGGCGGTACGTCTTCCAGATGTCCTCGCTGCCGTCAGAGTTCTTGCGTATGACGGTGACGGTGTAGAGGGCGTACGTCTTCCCATGATCGTTGCAAACGCCTGCCATAGGAAGTTGGTTTAGAAAAGCATCAACTACAGGGAGGCAGGAGCGATGGGAATGAAGGAGCAAGAGCCGGCAGTGGGAAGAGAACAATAACGACAAGACAGACATACAGCAGAGAGAGAACGACAGAAGACAAAGCAACAGAGGGACAGAGGGAAAGAAAATGAATGTAAGAAAACAAAGAAAAAAGGTTGATGGAATGATAGTCACAAAATAAGATTGAAAAAGTGGCAGGAAAAGTGTTGCATCTTTCAAATAAATGAAGCTTGAAAATGAGAAGAAGTGATGACTAGAGAATAGAGGAACACACAACATCTCTTTAAATCACACAGACTTCTACCTTTAATAGAATGTAACTGAATTAAATAGAAATCAGAACTCGAAGAACATCTGCAGATGAAAATCATATTTCACCCCAAAATTAAAAAGGAAAAATAAATTATATTATGCAAAAAGAAGATGAACAAGACAGAAATGACTAGACGCATAGTGAATGATTAGGACACAATGTTGAACTCTTGAAACAGTAAATTTTGGTAAAAACAGCAAACAAACAGTAAAATTCTCACCTGTATCAGAGATAAAGGCATGAAGCTGAGCAGACTCATCCACGCTCCCGCTGCTGAGATCATCTAATGACTACAAAAAACAGACATTCATTAGAAACAAATCCAATACATTCAGCACAAAGTATGTAAATATAGATAGGTTTTATTTAACATACTAAATTAATGCTTCCTGTTGGAGACCCGTTGAATGACTCTGGAGAAACAGAAAAATATTATTTAATTTCATGCTACGGTTACGCAAATCTAGATACATGTTTACGTCCTACGAAAACGGAGGTATTTGAAAAGGATGACGCATGTTTAGTCATGTGATGCATATCGTATCAATAGATATCTATGTTTATACCAGTATGTACCTGCTGTGCTATTCATTTTCACAAGATAAATGTTACTTTGTACAATCTTCATAATACATTTCTGCAAAGATGAAAAAGTTTTTTTCATGTTTTGCTGAAGGACAGCAATTGTGTTTTAGACCACACATGAAGTGGTGAGTGAGTTCGACTTGAATGCATCAGTAAGTGGTGAGATATTTTGCAATTAAAATGATCGTGCCAGAAGAATAATATGTGAAATGTATTATGTCTGATCATTTGGTATCATCTCAGTGAGCTTTTATTATGTTTTTGCATGTGCATTAAGATGATTTAAGCTTCAATGTGGACGAGAGACTTTTGGAAAACGCTTGAAAATGCTAGTGTGGACGGAGAACACTTTGAAACGAAAATGCCGGATAAATGTAGACATAGCCTTAGAAAATGATGCACAAATACACTCATTGTTGCTGTCATAAATGACTGATGTGATCCCGTTTCGGTTTCTCACCTAAGTCCCCATCATCAGACCCCCTGAAACTGGGTTCCTTCAGCATGTCCAGCTCGGCCAGCATACGCACATACAGCGGGTGCTGCCTAAAAGACGGGTAATACCGCTCATCCTTCAACATCATATCATACACCTGAAAAACACAGTGAGCTCAATTAGCGGGTTGTTATTGGTTATACTGGTCAGAATACACAAATCACACATATATGCACAGAAAACACACCTTTCTCTGGATCTCATCAAATATCTCAGGTGTGGGATCCTCTTTGCTGAGTTTTTGAGCCAGTCTGGTTACGGATGCTTCATCCACCTCCACCCTAGGAGAGGCCTGAGTGAAAAAGAAAATTACAGAAATTATCACTTCATGGACCTACTAGAAAAAAAAAGTGACCATCTGACTGACATGTAATGGATTGGGCGATATTACCAAAAACGTATTTCACGATATGAGAACATTTATTTCACGATGATAATAAATGAAATATAGTTATTAAAAATACAAACAAAGAAGTAAATTACAAACAATAGGATAAATACACTAGAACAAAGACACAAAATAAAGTTTGTCAGTTACAGTAAGTTTACTTAACATGTAAGAAATACTGCAGAAATTAAAAATCAAGTAATCACTGAATGGATTGTGAATACAATGATTCTTATTAAAGCTGCAAAAGTTATTCATTTAAGAGCAGTGATTTTCACTTTGTCTTTTGTTGTTTGATTAACATTAATGACAGACGACAGCAGGTATATTAGGACAGGTATATGCTGTCACTTTAAGACCTGAAGCACTGATCTAATAATGTGTTCACACGATGGCCATTCTGACACAAATGTGTATTTGACCATTAGAGAGCAACAGGCCACGAAAAAGAACTGAATTTGGGATTGCATGCTTTTCTGCATGCTTCAGCGCGAGTGACAACATTGATTCTTTTTCATGGCTTACTGCACTGACTGCATTTTAATGTTTCTTTATCACTCTAATGTGTCAATAACTTCATGTAGTACTGTGCTGCACGGATATTTACATACCACAATATAAATGATACAGCGAAATCTCTAACGATAGACACTTTATATCTTCGCTTGCATATATTTTGTTATACCACTAGGCCCTATATGCGACAAACATAAGTTGTGTATTAGTGAAGTTTAAGAACCGGTAAATCTAAGGCCTAGTCCACACGGACACGGCTATGTTTGTAACCGGAGTTTTTCCTCCTGTGTTTAAAAAAAAAATCCTGTCTACATGAAAATGCAAAAACACGCTATCAAGCGTTGTCAAGAGCATGCCACACCAGCAGGCGGCGATATAACCCTAACCGTAAAGCTACATTGGCCAATCAGAAGCCGTCAGCGGCGCACAATCTGACGTCAAACACAGCGGATAACGGCACACACTCTGACGTCGCAAGGCAAAAACTCCGGTTTTACTGTCTACACGACGACACTGCAACCGGCGTTTTTGAAAATCCTCACCCTGGCAGGGGTTTTCAAAAATGTTCGGTTTCAGTGACCTGATACTGTGTTTCCGTGTGGGACGAACGGCCGAACCGCGTGAAAAGAGTCACGGTTATAAAAATACCCGTGTCCGTGTGGAGTGTGGACAAGGCCCCACCTTCTCAGACAGGTACTGGTCGTAGACGCCCACCGCAGCGGCTCTCAGCAGCCCTTTGGTTGTAAGGCTGCTCTGCTTCCTTCCATCTCTCTGACTGCTCTGTAGGACCTCCAACTGCTGCTGTGCCGTGACCCGGTACCCCTCCACCGTCAGCCAGAAGAACAGAACTGCCTGACCACCCATGTGCTGCATGTAGTCTACAGAGAGAAACATAAAAAGCAATAAGGGATGAGCTGATGATGCATTTCAAACGAGAGGACAGTTTGTGTGCATCCATCTAGACTCACCCATGAAGAACTGCAGTGCAATGTTATGCACTAGGATGTGTTCCAACGCAATCACAACCAGCTTCCCAAAATTAGCTGCGAGTTTCAAAGCGTCAACTTCCTGTTTGGAAAAAACAACCAAAACATGTTAATGATTCTGAGGGTGAAATGTTAAATGTCAGACAACTGATATAATTAGTTAATAATTAAGAAGATGATGTAAAAAGTTCATAAAAAGTTACATTTTAAATAATATAACGGTAATTATTTATTATTTCATTTGTCTGCATAATTATTAGTATAAATGTTATTAGTTATATAAAACAAATGAAACTCCTACAAAACAAATGCATTAACAGTGCAGACTGAAACTGCATTAGGAGCAATTGTTTAATGTTTAAAAAAATCTGATAAATATTCCTAGCAAATATATATTTTTTTTAATTAATGAATTATATGATTTTCTTAAACAATTTTAATGAATTATAAAACAGGAAGTGTAAATGAAACAGGGGGATTCGGTTACCTTTCCTGATTGTAGCCTTTGTATCCGTGTTTCACAGACTTTCTTCACAAAAAGCAAACTATTGATTTGATTCTTTATGATGTTGATATCTGTGAGTACAGAGAGAGAGAGAGAGAGAGAGAGAGAGAGAGAGAGAGAGAGAGAGAGAGAGAGAGAGAGAGAGAGAGAGAGAGAGAGAGAGAGAGAGAGAGAGAGAGAGAGAGAGAGAGAGAGAGAGAGAGAGAGAGAGAGAGAAGAGTAAACAATGTTGGTTATTATGAAGCCCTGAACTTGCTCTCATGTTCTCCAAAATAAACCCCAGAATTCATTGTTTACTTTCCAAACCAATGAAAAAGCATATGTGTGTAAACATAAGTGTGTAGCGAGTGTGTGTCTACCATCTGCGCCCGTGTCAAGAGATCGGAGATGCTGAAGCTCTTCCAGGACTCTGTCTTTGACGGCCTCCAGCTCAGGCGGTTTGTCCGTCAGCTTTAAGATGTTCATGAAGGCCTCATAGTTACAGCTTGAATCACGAATCTAAACACACACAAAATGTTTTAAAGAGAAAGCATAAACATTTACAACACACTCCTCTACTATAAGAGCAGGTCTCACCATCCAGATGATGAACTGATTGATGTAATCCGGGTCACTGAGCTGGTTAATTAAGGGTAGCAGAACTCCTCTGGCCAAAACTTCCTGCAGGACATCAAGCAATCAATCAATTAATCATCATCAACAAGTTTGTCCAGTTGCAAAACACCAAGGCTGGAGCTCTTATCTTGTAGTCTCAGAAGCAAGACCTGTCAGGACCACATAAGCCACTTCATGAGTTCATAAGTCCTGATCTCAAAACAGAATCCTGCTTTCGTAAATCCCAGATCTGGTGTCTTAAAGGATTAAATAAAGCTCTATCAACAGCATCTGAGATATACTGTCAATAACCGTGGATTATTTAGGCTGCATTTTAATGGAATATAGAAGATTAAAATACAATGAGTGTTATTTTATATATTATAATAGTATTTTTTTTAAATAACCTTTTATTTTTATACTTTGAGTTATTTAAATGTTAGTTCAAGGTTTAGTAATTGTGTTAAATGCTTTTGTCATTTTTATTAAATTTTTTATATTTCTATTTAGCTTTACTTTCTTATTTCAGCTTTAATAAATTTAGAATTTCAACTTATTTATTTCAGTTAGTTTCCAAGGCAACATTTCTTAATTTTTTTTAAATGATGTTATCTAATATTTATATTCTACTCAATTTGAAATAATGAAAAATATTTTAAATAGTTTTAATCAGAAGACAGAAAATTTTACAGGGTTTAAAAATCAGAAAATGCTTGCATTAAATGTATGTTTTATGGGTTCGTCCATGTAAACACTGCTTTACAGTATTCCTCCCCCCTTCATTTCTTTAGCCGGCCATGACTAGTTAAGAGATACAATATTATTTGGATGCATTTGGGACTGATTTAGCATGTGTGTGTTTATGTCTCACCCTGAGGAAGTATCTCATATTCTTGTTGTGGAAATCTCCAGAAGGTAGTAACAGGTACAGCAGCACTTCACAGAGATCCCGTAAGTAACCTGCACCAAAAACACACTACAGTCAAATCTACAGCACAAAGACAACAAACAGGACAGTCTGATCCTCACCCAGAGCTTTTGCATGGTTTTTGTAAGATTAGCACAAATAAAATAAAGTACTGCATGTCCATTCAAAACAAACCAATACAATCTCAAATTAAATCATGCATCTCGGAGTCTTTTACTTAATTAAACAGGCTGTCGCACACATTCAACAAGGACTTAGTACTGCTTATCAGCACAACAGGGTAACTACGATCATAAAACAGGCAAGACAAGTTTTATTCAATACGTACTGAAAAAGGTTTATGTACCAACATATCCATACATTCGAATTACAGATTACTGTGCCGATACTAGTAATTACTATATATTGAATGTGTTAAATTATGTTTTTAGTCTTTCCTTCCATTGACAGAGAGAAAAGCTACTAGAGTTTACACTGAATTCGATGCCAGATACCATTAATAACCAGAACTTTTTTTTTCTTTTGCATAATGTGGAACTTTTAATTGTAAACAAGCCTGAAATACTACGGAAACTTATTTTGAAATGTCTAAGATTTAATTCTGCCATCTACTCAATCAAAAAATGAGGGAGATAAAACTATTACAACCATTTTCAATGTATTACAATATAAACACCATAAAGTAAACATTGTCTTAATTCATCAACAGTAGATCAATAAGCGATCACTTGGCATAAATTTGCAGTATTCACTGATTGCGAACTGCTCTTCTGTAAAACGGATTATCAAGAGTTTTAAAGACCCACAGAGGTCTTGATTTCAGAAGTCTTGGAATTAAATGCATAAGTCGTGCAAACTACTTTCACGGTGTTTTTGTGCATTTGTGAAATTTCAACAGCTGCCGTTCCTAATCACTTTTAGTGTTTGAAAAAAAAAAGCAGCGTAAACATTCATCTCAAATTTATTGTTCCACAGAATAAAGAAAGTCATTTGATGTGAGAAAATCATTTGTTATAAATATAAAGGTGGATTGCAGATGAGATCACATGTGACATCTCTATTCGCAAGGCACATACATACACACAACAGTGTTCTTGCCTTCTCCGATTGTCTGTCAGTCACTAAAGCATTTACAAAGCATTTCACTGTATTAATGACTGGGTGTGTGTTTGTATTTTTTGCTAAATCAAGTCTTTCAGCTTGTCTGGCTAAGAGATCTGCCCTAGAGAAGCATGTACAAGTTATTCTTGACTATTGTTGACATTAAATATGCCTTGAATCACTGGCCTGGAGTCTTTGATCTGTCTATTGACACAAATCTGTGTTTGTCTTACCTTCTTCATCCTTGCGTGACATGCACACCATATCTCTACAAATATTCCTCTCCATTTCCACCTCCGCCTCAAAAAACGAGTCCAGCAGCTCCTCTGGATCGTCACCTGCCGCAAACACACAAATAACGTCATGCACATGCTCACATTATGAGTCATTAAAACCAAGTTACCATTAAAACCATTTATTCAGTAATTAGGCATTAAGAAAAAAAACTTTTTATTACAGGCTAAAACAATTATAGTCCTGATATTGAGATTTTTACACTAAACATTAACTAATGGGACCTTATTGTAAAGTGTTACAATTATTGCTTTTCTTTGTTTAATCTGTCCATTGATAAATGTTTTGCAGACAATGTGAAATGAGAGGAAAGAATGATAATTACGTTGTTTAGGATCTTCTCTCTCATTCAGCCTCTCTTGAGCTTTCCTGAAAACACGCAGATGTGTTGCAAAATCATCCACCAGTCTGGTGGTGAAATACGGCTGCCAGTCCACCTCTTTAGACCTGAGGAATGGACAGATTGAGCATCAATGAATCACAGGAGTTACAGTCTCCATTTCAACATCGTGTTTACCAAGGAAAATGTGTAAGAACATCTGAATGCAGTGTTTGGTTTGTGGTTAGGTGTTGCATCAGAGCTGGAAAACCACAGTGTCGTTCACAACCCTCTGCAACAGTGATTTTAAAGCAGGTGTGAGGGTGACCGGGCCGGACGGGTGTCTCACCTGGTGGAGAACTGGACGAGGGCGTTCTGGACAGTCTGACGGATCTCCAAGAGGAACGTTTCATCATCACTCAGTGTGTAGTACCAATACTGGATATAGTCCCTCAAAGCAAACTGGATGACCTGATGAATGATATGAGAAGAGGATCAGAACAGGACACTATTTACTTGAATAATGTCAAAAAGATAATGAAAAGGGGTACACACATTAGGGGTGAGCGAGATGTATAGTCTATGATAATACTGTAATTTTTGTTTTAAGGATGTGGAATTTGACGTTATCTAGTAAGTCACTCACTTTTAAAAAAACATGCCTTGAGAGAGTGAACGCTTTCACTGCGTGGTAAAACCTAGACTGCAGTTACAATGACACCAAAATTCAATATATGATATTTTGTCTCTAGTTTATATCATATGATATAGTATAACAATATCACACAAGCAAACGTGCTGTTTTCCCCAATTGTCAGCATTATCAGAAATGCGATAGTTTTATACAACAATTCAAAGAAACATTTTAGACAAAATTGTCAATATTGTCTGTTTTGCTCCATTTCGGCAACGAAAAGAGTTCCAGACAAAATCGCAACAGAAACGTTCTGCATCTCCGAAGCAATACACAGTGGTGTTTCGTTCCTGAATTCATCAATGATCCATTCGTAAACACATCTGTTAATGAATCAGCCAGTTGAATGAATCGGTTGAATGAATGATTCAATAACTCACTCATTAAGACAGTGACTTGCTGCCACCTACTGGCGGTTTTAGTTTCATATTTAAAGAACATTTACATTTATTCATTTAGCTGTCTCTTTTATCCAAAGCGTTACAACAAGCGATTAATTTTAAGAGGCCATAAACATGAGAAGAAATAGCAATACAAAGTTTCAGACATCGTTCAGATAAAGTATTTAAAGTAAAAAGACGACGCACGCATCTAATAAGGTTAAAAAATTGCCCTTATAAGGGTAAAAAATGTCCCTGGAAATCAAATTAAGGTGGAAAATATCACTCCATAATGAGAATGTTATTTTCTGCCAACCTTAATGTACATGTCGTGAGTGCATTTTTCTTGATCATGTGCCCTGAATTCTTCTTGGCACAGACACAATAACCCATGCTTCTACCACAAAGGGGTCCACACGGAACAGAACAGCTTGCAAACCTGCTGACAGACTCTCATGACTGTTTAACTTTAACACAATTTCCTCAAAACGTTAGACTACTTTAAAATGAGTTGCATAATGATTTTGGTCGTGAAGAGCTTATATACTATGGTTTTAACGGGGTCATATCATGAAAGAGGCAAACTGGGGATGCTGTTCATAACAGTAGGTAACGGATGCCGTCTAAGATACCTTGTTTTAGCAAATTTCTCAGGTAGACTAATCCAAAATGCACTGCAATGATTTAATCAGAAATTAACAAATTATTAATGTTAAATTTATTGTAAATTGATGAATTCATAATAATGATTTATACAACTATTACCCGGATACATACAGCACAGTCATGCAAAGTGATGTACTACATGGGAAATCAAAACTGCTCGATTCTTATATCGTCGCAAGATGCAAACTATATTATCGCCCAGCTCTCTATTTAAAGGAGCTGTATGTAAGAAATCTATTTAAATTAATCATAAAATGGCCCTGATATGTCACTAGACATTAAGAAATCATGTTCATTTCAAATACTTATATCACTGACAACAGTAGTCCGGCCAGGACATTGTCATTTAAAAAGTGAAGTTGCAGCCCTCAACTGATGTTGATGTTCTCATGTTGTGTTTTGGTCTGATGCGTCACCCTCCACCTATCTACCAATCACGAAGTCAGTAGTGTTGCGGCATCCGGGTTGCCAGCTCTGCTAGTTATCACAGCTGCAGCTACAAACGTGTCGGAATCGGATAAAAAAAAAAATCGAACGTTGCGAATCAGATAAACTGATAAACTCATAAACTCGTTATGAATCCAAAATACTTCGTTACAAAGTCCGAAATAAAACAAGGATCTGTATAGGAGATGCCTTTGAAAGATGGAGACGGCTGAAAACGGAGAAGAATTTCTGGACAGGTAAGATTCATCTATGTTTGGCTGACTTGTACTTGATGTAAATGGACATTTCAAATATTCATGACAGTCGAACAAAG
The DNA here is from genome assembly GCF_051911475.1 of Siphateles boraxobius. NCBI lineage: Eukaryota > Metazoa > Chordata > Actinopteri > Cypriniformes > Leuciscidae > Siphateles > Siphateles boraxobius. The sequence goes on along the minus strand of NW_027508743.1, from coordinate 107,524 downwards.
TTATGCATGTAGCTAATTTCTCAGGTAGACTAATCCAAAATGCACTGCAATGATTTCATTAGAAATTAACAAATTATTAATGTTAAATTTATTGTAAATTGATGAATTCATAATAATGATTTATACAACTATTACAAGCTGCTTTGAAACGTGTATTATAAAAATATTTATAATACACTCAAAATTATAGCTCCATCTAATTAAAATAAACAATTTTATCCAATATTTTAAGTGTACTTTGAATTGTACTGTGCATTTTTATGCTTCTTGGAAAAAACTTAAACGTTTCACTGACACTGGTATGTAATTTACATATCTAAGGTGAAGTAGTAAATCAACCTGTTTTCTAAATGACAAAGAAAGAGTGGAAAATGTTCATGCAACATCAATTGGAACGTATTCGACTAACAATAGAAGTGGCCTTTAGGGAAGCAAAAAAAAAAGCTAAAGTGTAGAAAATGGTTCCATCAAGAAAGTGACATTTGCAGAATATATGCATTGTAAGCAGACTCAAACCTGATTCAGTAAAGCATGTGAGAGCACTGAGTGAAAACAAGCTGAAGTGAGTGTCATGTGCTCATCAGTTGTATGAAAACACCAGTTCAGCCTTAACCCTCAAACTAGCTGATCCAGCGTCTTACTCATGTCACATGCAGAAAAAAACGACTCGACAGTCTGAGAAATCCTCATCAGTAGAGAAACCACAGGTTCCTCAAACACACAATCTGTCAGTTTGGTTTCGTTGACACTGACAGTACCTGTTGCAGTGGCTCATCTATGATATTGGATCCTGTCAGACGACGGTCTATCTTGATGGGTTTGGACTCTGATTTCATCTCCTCCGAAACCTGAGGAACAAACACAAAGTCTTAAAACTCAGGAGTGGAACACAAGCACAATTTTAACATTTCACAAGTTCATTTGATTTAAAACTACTGTCATGTCATAGACACAGAAACTCAAAAGATCTTCACTACAACCAACCAAAATATAAAGTTATGTTATTACAATTATTAAAACGTAGTTTAAGGAATATCATTCATTTTTCTTCCATGCTCTAATATTACCAGTAAACCTCTGTTTAAAGTGCATGCCACATAAATAAAATTAATTGTTGAATTTTCATTTGATTATATTTTTAAAATATTAATTACATTGTTAGGGTTTTATCCCTTCATTTGATTACCAATGTTTTTGATTAATACATTTGTATTCAATTATAAATCCACCTGCCCAATAAAAAAAAAAAGAAAACAGAGAACTACTGAAATTAAACATTTCATAGGGCCCTGTTAATCGAACATTGAAAAAATTATTAAAGAGATAGTTCACCCAAAAATATGGGTAGTATTTACTCACCCTCATGTTGATCAACCCCGTAAGACCTTCTTTCATCTACAGAACACAAATTAAGATATTTTTGATGAAATCTGAGAGCTGGATCACTCCTCCATAAGCTTCTAAGGAATTGAACCTTGAAATAAAGTCGTTAATTTTTCGCACAAAAAGTATTCTCGTCGCTTGATAAACTTAAGAGTGAGCCACTGTAGTCACTTGGATTATTTTAACGATGTCTTTAATAACTTTTCGGGGCTGGCAAGTTTCAATCCCTGAAGAAGCCTATGGACTAGTATGGAGGAATCCAGCTCTCAGATTTCATCAAAAATATCTTAATTCGTGTTCTGAAGATGAACGAAGGTCTTACGGGGTTGGAACAACATGAGGGTGCATAAATACTGACAGAATTTTCATTTTTGGGTGAACTATCCCTTTAAATTGTTAAGGTTTAATGAAAAAAGCTGCATGACATACTTGATTGCTTAAATGCATTACAAATGCGTTTTTGTGTCGTGGCAAACATAATCAATTAAAATGCAATCAGAAGGAAGTCAGATGCAAGGGTTTGCACACCTTCAGTATGGCCGTCTGTTTAGATGGCAGGTAGGAGTGTTCGCATCTTTCCAGGTGTTTCTCTGAGTTTGTCTTTCCAAATAAAAGCAGCACTACAAAATCCCTGGAGAGAGAGAAGGGAGAGATTGCAGCATCATGTTAGAGCATCAACAGGTGTTACAGATGGTCTAATTTGGGATCCACTTACCCGCCAATGAAACAGAGGATGTAGAAGGCCAGATAAAAGATGGCAAAGGGTCCAAATGAGATGAGGAAGAGGACGACTCCCAGACCCCCCCATCCCCAGATGGACAGACTGGCCTGAAACACACACAGTTAACAACATTATTTCTTATCTCTGGCTCACTGGGAGTTCTCATTTTGAAGGACGTTAATGGATCAGAATGAAAGCATCATTAATAAATTATACTTCAGTGTTTCCCCTAGAAATTTTTCCAGCAGCGGTGCGCTGTTACATGCCGGAGGTTTTTACCATTGGATGGGGGGGGGGGGGGTTATTTTTTAACTTTTTATTAATCAAAGAATCTTTAAAAAAAAAGCATCACATATCATCATATTAGAATGATTTCTGAGGGATCATGTGACACTGAAGCCCCACAAAGTGGACCCCCTCTGCAAGTGTCTGCTAACCTCAGCTCCTCCATGATCCACATCCGCCTTTTTCGTCACCAACCAGTTTAGTAGACTCATCTGAAAAATTAAATATGATTTCACTATAAGGACTATGAGCAGTAGGTGATACCTCATGGATGACCACTTGTACCGCTTTTTCCTTACCACAAGCGCTTGCTCTCCCGTGGCGTCTGTCGTTGCTATGCAACCATGGACAGAGGCACCTTTGCAAAAATGAGCGGGCTGCGACCGCGTTGCTTCTATTATGAGCGCGCATGAAATAACCAATTTGCACGTGCAAAAAACGCGCTGTGAACGGCCCCTTATGGCAACGTGACATTAGCCTAATCGAAAATATTTCCATGTGTGGCTCGTTCCTCCTTTCTTGTCAACAAGTGGATTCAGAGCCATCGCATGCAGCGCCGCCGGTCGCCTTGTCTCCGTGTTTTTAGGTGTGTAAGTAAATGAAGTGAATGTCGTGATATTACTGATCATGGACAGATTTTGTCCGCTGCTGAATACATTGTAGGGGAAACACTTGAAAATACAGAAGAGAAGACAGGACTGCAACTACTGAACAAGTAAAGTTGAACATATATCATCATCAGGGTCTGAAATGTTTTTCCAAAAGTGAGTTGAGGAAATTTCACGGCCATGAAATTGTATTTTGCACTATTTCATTAAAATAATATTTTATCTCTAGGATTAATGCATTGTTTTGCTGCGAGCACTTGTCACAAAAACATCAAAAAAAAATTTGTTTGTATTTACATTAAGGAGTAGAATTAATGTACAAATATGTGAACGTGCCGGAGCTTTTCTTTAACATTCATATTTTCTGATGTGATTCACTCTTGCCAAACAAAATCAACAGCACCGGTCAGATTATCGTTCTTGCATTGCAAATAAAGTAGCAAATGTACAGACTAACATGACCAAATGCAAAAAAAGTTTCATTTTGCTCCTGATCATCATCATAACAAAGAACCAGACGAAATGAAATCACTGCTGGAGCTTTCAGCAGACGGGTAAAGGTTTTAGAAAGATTATACGAGAGATGAGGCGAGAGAGTGTGACAGAATGTGTCCAGTGGACAGGTTTCCTGTTTTTTCCAGGACAGGAAACTCAGTTACGCAATCTCTGCCCTTTCTCTTCCTTCTCCTGAGATGATCGCGTACACACACACACACACACACACACACCTCTGTGTGCCTCAGATCTGAAGGGTCGGACCTGGAGTATGTCCTGCTGACGTGTGTTAAATAAACATAACCCAAAAATATGATCACAACCCTTTTCACAGACTGCAATGAAGCATCTCCACAGTTATTGAGGTCGGCATTAAACAGAAGTTGTGATAGTCTTCATTTCCCTATTGCAACTGAATGAAACTGCTTCTGGAGCGAGAATAAATGTAGGGCAGGGGCGGGGCTTGATTTTTTTCCATGGGGAATTGATTGGTTGTGGTTTGCTATTGGTGGATCTCATGTGAGTGACAGGTTGCCCCGCCCCCGTCATCAAAGAAGAGAAGAGATACTGCAAGAGGGAGGGAAGTTATTCGGATTCAAGATTACGTGGCACTTGAATTTAACAAAATGATAAATCATTTATAACAAATAATGTAATATTCATTAAAAAAACACAATTGTTATTTTGATTTATTGGTAACTTGGTAAAGTCTATATATATATATATATATATATATATATGTTTTCTGCTTCTGAGAATCCCAGAAATGTTCATAATGAAGAAAATAATGAGAGCAAAAGAAAATAAGAAAAAGTGTAAAGAGAGGGGAAAAAAGGAATAGCAAAGGAAAGAAAAGAAAGACAGCAGAAGAGTAAAAGAAACCCCGCCCCTAAACATAACAAAAAAGAAGAAAGTCAATCAAAAGTCTTTTCCTGTCAAAGTGTGCGCTTTTTGTCCAGAACAAGTAGTTATGTTAAAAGTCTGGCCACACAAGACCACGTAAAAGCACTGATTTAACTCTGATTCATTCCAAGACCACAAACCCTGACCTCTGTAACCTGTGAATCCCTCTGCCCACAGCAGATCATTCATGACTTGTGCTGACATCATGTGGATTTAGGCAAAAAGCATAACAAGCCCACTCTGGATGCTGCGGTAGCGTTCTAGAGATCATCCTATGCCACAGACACAATGCACGTGTGTGTTATCAAAGGGACAAACAAACATGTGTGGTGTGTCACAGGACTGTAAAACAGGGCGCTGGCAAACTATTCCAGCTAAAACACCAGCTTACACACAACACAACGCTGTGGTGGATGCTATTAGAGCAAGACAAATTACATTTGAACGATATAGGTTTAGTTATTTCATATAGTTGTTGATGATGATTTCTTAAGACTCAAGACTGGATGTTTTGTCTCTAGACATGGCTTGGGTCCATCCTTTAATGTGTGTCTGTGGGATTTTATCACTGGTTTTATTGTTGTTTTATTGTCCAGTATGTAAAAGCATGCATCTGATTACTTAAAGCAACAGCCCATCTCTCCTCAACAGACTCAGGATTTGAGAAATCAATAATGTCTGTTTGTCTCAATTAGCTAAAGGAATAATTCACCCAAAAATGAAACTTTCTGTCATAATTTATTCACTCTCATCATGTAGTTCCAGAATAGATTCTTTCTTCCATGGAACACAAATGAATTTCTGACTGTGGAATGTTCTTGCCTAAAATGACAAAAAAGCACCATTAAAATTGATATTTAAGTCATTATCAATATGTTTGCACCAGTTCACGGTTAATTGGCCCTTTGCAAAGACCCGCCCCCCTTAGTTACTGTCGCTATGTCCGACAAGCTACGCCGCTCTCACAAACACACCATGTTCTCACGCAGTGAAAAATACATCGCGGATCTGAGAGGAAACTGACAATATGCTGACAGACAGGAAAGACAAGGTTACTTTTCGGTTACTTTTGATATTAAACATATTAAACAATGTCTCACCTTTCAAATATGGTCATTTTTAAAAAGAAATTTAAACAATAAATACCGCTTTGTGGCTCTTTAATGTGTCCTGACAGATCGCTGTAGAGCCTCAGTTAAAGCTGCTCGTGAAACGATCATCTCTTCCTTCTAGTTCATTAATAGCATCAAATAAACATGAATGAACATAAGAAGGAATGTTGTTTTAACCGCGGAAAGGCGTCAGTATATTCAGTTTTTCAGTTTTAAATCCTCCCATGTTAATCTACTAACTCTCCTGACTGCTTTGTCGGACAAAATGACGGATGGCGAAGTATGATTGGTCAGATCACCTGTCAATCAAGCTCCCTGCGAAGGGTCAATTTGAAGAGAAGATTATCAGTGAACAATGACTTTGATCAGTTGAAATTAAAGATGGGTAAAAAGTCATTAAAGGTGCTTTTGTGCTCATTATGAAACATGAAAGTTACAGCCAGTGAGCAGCGTATTATTCAAACTTTCTCCTGTGCTCTGTGGAATAAAGTCAATCATACAGAACAACATAAGCCTGAGTAAATGCTAAACAATGATCAATTTAATTGATTAAATAGCCAGTGTAGTGGCTACTAAACAGTCCTGATGTTTCAAAATGATGCAATGAACATGTCTGCTTTGCATTTGGTCACAATGTGTGCAAGTAAGCATCATCAATACAGTGACACCAGACCACAACACAGAGAAAAGCTATCAGGTATGAGGGAAAACAAGACATCTGAATGCCACCTTACCAAAAACCAAAGAAAAGTTATCCACTTACATCAATCAAACAACATGAAGGGGAGAAAAACCTGTTCTGAATCAACATTCACTGCTTTTATCAAAGTTCAAAAAGTCTATCAATATATGGACTAGTTAATATTAGCAGTTAATGTATTGTGTTTTTTACATAAAGAGATTTGCACAAACGCACATGCAATCTAACTGTTTGGAAAACGTCTTTGACTGGGAGTTTTCTGTGTGCTCTAAAAAACACGTTTCAGCCCTTATCGCCAGCAAACTTGCCTCTGCAGGAGATAAAAGCAGATGATGACATACGGGGGACTTGAACACCAAAGCTGCTCTCTGTCGTCAAACACACAATAATCCAACAGACGTTTTATCTTTAACGTGTTTTCACATCACAGCAAATCACATGAGGGCTGCATATATCATTTTAACATCGATATAATGATGTGCAAAGTCACATTGCAGGGTGTGCGATGTCAAGTAAAGGGATCGTACTGTAGTTGATCCGTACGGACCAGTTATCTACGCTTGAAATTTGTTTACGATTTTCTATGCAGATTCACTCCCCTACAAAACCACGTCAATTCTACAATTATTAATTATTTCCAAATAGAGCTATTCAAGTCATCTGGTGAAACAATAAATAGCAGAAAAGCAAAATATTGCAATATCATTTTTTCCCCCAATATCTTGCAGCCTAACATGAGGTGACAGTCTCTATCCAGTAGGAAGACAGACGCTCTGTGAGTTTGAGGACAGGTGCAATCTAATAAATAAATAAATCAATTTAATTTAATCATCAGGCTTTCATATGATGCAGAAAGTTGTAAAGCTGTAACCTTAATAGGACTCTTAACAGCAATGATCTCCCTCCGTCATGTCAGAATGGGCCACCAAAGACCTCAGCCATTAAGATTATTATCCAGCGACGGTCATTCAATCATATGCAGCAAACAAGCTCCACCTTCTTAAACAAACCGCAAAATTCATTCACATTATGCAGCATGGCCATGCATGCTACGGCTCACGACGTGAATACACAGAGCTTTCCAGAACATGATTCTCAGCTAAAATAGAGGGTGACTCGGCACTGAGAAGAGCTCATAAGAGATCCCAAAGGTTTCCAGAGTGATCTCAAACGAAACTCCTCAGACTTTGGCGTTTCATTCAGGCTGGTCACAGAGGTCTATTTTAAGACCGGTGTAAATACCCTAGGCTCGAGTGCTGCTATGCAGGGACCAAAAGCTGTGTGTATAATCCAGATCTACGCCACCTGCACTTATATATAAAACAGTTATAGTTCTCTGCAGACCAAATAACTACTACAATAAACTTATTGCCATGTAAATAAAATAATGTTTGTAAAGGTAACACCATACACACAAATAGCTTATTTGAAACATGCAAGTAGTAGCAACTGTACTTGGCCGCTCGCTCTAACGTTAACCTAGATAAATGTGCACTATTATTAGGCGCATATCCATGTGTTTGATAACAGTGGAAACAACTTAAAATACTTATTTGGGCATGAAGATAAGAGTTATATATCATTACTCTTATTTGTGTAAACTCACAATAACAACAAAACATTGTCCCTTTGTAAAATAAAGAAAGCAAACAGGATGCACTTTCTGTCGTCTCAGTATCTGTAAAGTGCACCGAAAACTCAGCATATACTTGCCATACTTACAGACATGAGAAAGATATCTAGGGCTATAGAAAGCTTGAAATTTCTACTTTTAAACAAACCAATTTAAATAGAAAACAAATACTCTGATTATGTAATCTGTGGTGCAGCGATGACGAGTCAGCATCGCCAACTTCATCTTTGCAGCCGACACTGACTCAGAAAGCACTAGTTTATTAATAAATAATTAAAATGTCTCCTTGCTATTTTTTTTATTACTTTTGTCAGTGCTTTGCGGCAAGCTTATAGGCTATATATATTAAAGGCTCATTATGGTTTAGTATTTCCCCCAATATATATTTAAGTAATTAAATATAAATGTGCGATAGGTCGACTAATGGCTTAAATGACCGACTACCAGTCAAAAAGAAAACTCTTAAGCCGGAGGCAGCCCTAGAAATCAGACATAATATTTTCACCTGGCAGATGGAAAAAATGGGTGAAACAAAATCGTATGTCTAGTAACGTATAACTACATCACTTCAAAAACAAACAGCTTCCTTCACTGCACAGGCTACGGTCACGGTGTTACTGTGAAATAATTGACAGTATTAGAATAGCACCCAGCTAAATAACACCCCATGACCAGGAGCTTCACAAAGATTTGATAAGGATCAGATAATAAGATTTACATCAGCATATATCTCACAGCTCCGATGGGCATAAACAGGGCACACGCAGAGAGCATGCTGGGATAGCTTCAGTGCGCAGGTGAACTGAGCTACTCGTGTCGTAACACGAGTCTGATAGTCAAGTGCTGGACATTTACATTTTTGGCTGGCTTTCCCCTGTTGACACACAACCCAGCGGCATACTGTACAAGATCGCATAGGCTACTTACAATTTACTGAGGAAACAAAAGGAATGAAGAAACAAACCTCTGTTGTTGTTTGTGCATGAAATTCCTATAATTCCATATGATTCTATTCTATTTGTACTTACTGCAAACAAACGAATTGGCCTGTAATATAACATCACATGCGTCACAGCAGGTTGACCTGAAACTCTGGTTCAACACCACGAGCTAGTAAAACATTTGCTGTAGTGCATTAACTTCGAGGTCCAGCCCTAAAATGCAAAGAGTGAATGCGTTCAAGTCCTGAAATGCCAGCAGAGACACGTGAGGACGCTCTTACAGCGGGTCAAGTGACTCAAGAGGATTCACATCATCCACCTGTCATCAGGTGACCAAATACAGACAGATTAAAACAATGCACTGAACCTTTAACGAATGCACGATTTTCATTTATAAAATGTGGCATGCAACCAACTGGCAAGCTTGTCTTCAAAACAAAACAGGTGTTTAGCCTAATCTTTAAGTTATTTTAAAATGTTAAATAAATGTGATAACCTAAAATAACCCCAAAACAGGGCTCACACAACAAGACTCTTTCAGGCCTGTCATGATTAACTATACTAAAATATTTGCATGAGTTTAAACAATCATTCACAGCAAAAAAAAAAGGCAACACACCGATTCACAAAATAATCAGGTTCCCAGAATTCTCAAAAATTAATTTCTATGACTTTTCCTGTTGCTCTTGATTATAGGTTTGATGCTAAATTTGCATACAGTACATATGTACCTGAAAACAATAAAAAACCAGACAGTCTGCTTATTGCAAATGTCTCAAACATGAGTTTATAATTAGAGGGTGAAATGACACATCTAGACAGTAAGTGTAATGAAACCAGACTGTTATCCTGCCATCATTACCAACCATACCACAATGTTTGCATAGTCAAAGTCACTTTATAAATATGGTCAGAAACTTAAATAAAATCCACACACAAGACCAGCGTCATACAAGCAGGCTGAACGTGACCAACTTTATCATACCACACAAAGTCTCCATGGGTTTAACTGCCTCATAAAGGCAAATTAGATGTTTACACTTTACAAGAACACATTCAGAGACTGAAATACCACATACAACCAGGCATGATTTAACCAACATTACAATCTGGACTACATTTAGCCAAAACAAGTGTTTATAATTTACATATACTGATAGATTAAAATAACATAAGACAAGTGCAAAACAAACAGAAACAGGCTTCTCATTATAAACAATTTACAATGTATACAGATAAAACGGGTTCAAGGTTTTACTTTGTATAACTTACATTGCCTTTTCAGTATATCAACACATCAAGATCAGATACTCATGTGACACTAACAAACAAAACCAGTGTCTGTTATCAGGTATGTCATCATACTACATACAATCAACCTTATGGCCTGAACTGCAGCCTTTACAAGGTTTTATTTCTCCCATACACGCAAAACTAGTATTTTATTTCAACATACGTCATATGTTGTACATTTTCAACATACATATATATATATATACGTTTAACACACATGCCACGACGTATCTCAAAATCAACAAGCTGAGACACGCAGAAAACACACAAAAACCCATCATCTCCACCCATGGCCCCTATACACACAACTGTCTCTCACACACACACACACATACACATTCCTCATGCAGCTAACGTTAAACACACATATATGTAACGTTAACAGCGACAGCTGATGTTAGCTGAGCTAGCTGAAGACTTACTGTCAGTGCTCAGAAACATATAATCCCATCGCATTACTGTGTGTAATCCTGCACACAAGACGCGCGTGTGTACTAATGTGTGTACTTCAGTGTGTGTGTTTATTTACCTGCTCAGGTAACACACGGCTAAGCTAACAGCAGCTCAATACAGCAGGAAATACAATAAAAGGAAAACACAGACTATCCAAATAGGGAAAATCATGGCTTACCTCTGCAAACATTATTTAAAATGTAAAAACAGTTGTTTGGTTTATCCCCTCCACATTATTAACGCATTTCTTTCTTCTCTCGTTCATGAACTGAGGCGCTTCAGGACTGCGCGCGCCCACCCTACAGCCGCCATGAGCGCGAGCTCGACAAGCAACGCAAACTAGAGCAAACACTCCGGAGCGCTTCTGGGGAAATGTCATGTGATGAGAAAAGCGAGTTCTGATTGGTCGGCAGAATTCAATCACCCGGAAGATTACCTACGAAGCTACGATTTTGGCTAATATTATAACCACTATTTGATAAATGTATTGCTAAATATCTTCTAAAATGATATAGACTCATATATAATTGATTTTTTTATTATGTTAGTGAGACGTGAGCCAAATCGTATCCTCCTGACAAGCAGGAGTCTGCCCTGCGATGTGTATTGCTCGGCGTTGTAGAGTGGGCATACTATTCAAAAAAAGTTACCTGTAGCGTAAACTGTGATTGGTCAGCCCGTGATGATGACACACCTTTTTTACCCGTGACTCATGATTTATTATATTTGGTAAATCTAAATAGCACAGACCTGTGTAACGATGTTAAGTGCCTCGTATTGTTGTATTTCCTCATATTTTTCTTCTTCTTCATTTTAACGCACTTCTGCTGAAACAGCACTGATACAACAGTTGACCTACTCAATGCTCTCAACATCTGACACAACGAAACTCTAAACGTGTTCTTGTGCACAACATTTTCTTTCTCCTTTTCATGGCTTAAACATAAAGGATGTTCCCAGCTAACAGGGAATGCTCTCAGAACGTTGACTTTTCTGAACAAACATTCTTCCAGTAAAGTTATCTGGTTTTTAATAATGTTTTTAAAACGTTAGCACAAAAACTTTTTACATCATTAATGAATGTAGCCTATATAGCACTTTTAAAAAAAATGTTACTACTTGTTTTAGAATGTTTTGAGAACATTCAAAAGTGTTTGCAGAATAATGAAATGGAATGTTCCCCTGACGTTTGTTGTATAACTAAAAGTTTGAAAACTGGACATTTTGAACGTTCAGATAACATTAAGAAATAATTTCATGATTTGATGGGAAAAGAAGCAAAATGTTTTAGGACACATCTTTGTTAGCTGGGTTGCGTGGTGTGAAAGCTTGAAACATTTTTTTATATAAATATATTCAATATTAATCCGCTACTGCTGCATTACCTGTTTCCAGTTGCTCAAAGCCCCGCTCGGGTCACACTGCAGGCAGGGGTGAGGAAGAACCATCATCAGAGGTACATTAGAAGGGGCAAATGAAGAATAATCTTTACATTTCTATTCCATGTAAGTCTATGCATCATATGTCTTTATTTTATAAAGTAGTCCAAGTCAGCAATAAGTATATTAATGATTCCAAATTCCCCTATAGGCTATCAGTCACACAACAGGATAAAGACCGGCTGACGCGGGCCATGACGTCACATTGAATGATCCTAAATAAACTTTGGACCTTTTTTATGTTTATGACCATAAGTGAGAAGAACAGAGATAGACGTGGAAGAAGCAGGAGATGAATGCAGAGTAATGCACATGAAATTGATGTGATGCTACTGATAAGGCTTGTTCTGCATGTGAGTGATGATAAAAATGGAATGCTTTAAAGAATTGCTCACTCATGCTGAATGTAGGCCTATACTGCTTTGATATCATGGTTATGCATATATGGATAGCTTACAGTTGACGAATAACATGGACATTATTTACATGGGATTATGAGATTATTTACAAATAACATGGGATTATATTTTCCCAAGATGTTATGACAAAGTTCAATGGCTAACAGACAAATCAGACAAAAATATCTCAATTGTGATTTTACTTTTCTATTGGAACATCGTTTTTTCCCCCAACAGTTCAACTTTAACTGATGCTGATAATCTAAATAAAATTAAAATAAAGCAAAATAAAAGTGGCTATAGATTTTATCTTTGATAGCCTATGCATTAGAAAGATATATGTCCTGTAGCATATATGTGCTCATGGTGTAAAAGATCATGTCACACTCATCATGCTATTTTCACTGTCAGCATCTCTTGAGTGATATAAGACAGCATTGTGATGTGAGAAGCAGTCAGTATGGGTAACGCGTTATTCTACTGCATCTCTTCTGTTGCGCGATGCGCTATTTTTAGATCTCGCGTTTGGATGCTGCGCGCGCACGCGTGCGTGTGTCTACGGCGCGCGCTGAAGATCCGCGGTGCGTTTTTATGAATGAGTGTGTGATCGCCATCGTTTCTCTCATAGCAACCCATAAACGAGCAGGAACAGATATATACTTTTCAAGGTGAGTGCCAACTGCACGTCTCATTTTATCATCCTCTTGTCTTGGATAGATAGATAGATAGATAGATAGATAGATAGATAGATAGATAGATAGATAGATAGATAGATAGATAGATAGATAGATAGATAGATAGATAGATAGATAGATAGATAGATAGATAGATAGATGCACTGTTTTTTTGTTTAAAAAATTGTTGCCCAAACTTGAATAAGATAATTGCTTTTGTTTAAAATTAGGTTCATGGATTTATGACAATATGCACTGTAATGCATGCAATTATATGGAATTAATTAGAGCAATTTTACATGAGAATCTATCTCATAAATTTAGCATATAAGGGCTTATAATACAGTCCAATCAGCACTAATACTAGTAAATTGTAAAAACATATAATGCATAATGCAAATGAATCTGAATCATTTTTGTAGTTTCCCCCTTAAAGAAGGGTTTAGAGCTCTTGGTAACAGGTACAGAATATATCCAGCATCTCTGCTCATAGGATGCGTGGAGGACACATCACTGAGCTATAAATAGAACTGACAGCACACACACACACACACACTGAGGACGCCTCACAGAAGCTGTTCCTCCTGAGCATCTCAGGTTTGAAGGCATTAGTTTGCACGGATGAGATTTCACATGATTCATCCACAGGTGAATTGTACAGCAACAGGGTGAAGATCAGATCCACAGGTTATATCAACAGGTCTGCTATGAATAAAAGTGTGAATACAGTATATGCCACGGTCCGGCACTATTATTTAACAGCCTATATCACAGTAAAATAATTATGAAATGCAAAATAACTTATGAAACAGCACAAACGGTAAAGGAAAAATACCCAACCATTGTTTTGCTGAGAGCTATTATTGATTTGCATGCAATTACATAAAGAGCTAGTATATTCTGCATCTCGGTTATAATGTGTTCTTGCTGTTAAAGGACTCACGTGATGCTGTACGCTCTTCATCATTGGCTGACATCTCGATGAGCTTACATACAAGTACCTCTCCATCACTCACACACACAGAGCTTTATAAATTATGTAATTTCCTATAAATAAATGAAATAAAGGTTTCACAGCAATGCCATACAATAGTTTCAGAACAATTCAGTGAACAGAGTTTCTTAGTGTAATTAAAATAAAAAAATCTATAGAACCTTTTGTGGAATGAAAATGTTCTATGGGTGTTAAAGGTTCTTAATGGAACCATCGATTCCAAAAAAGAATTTTGAAGAGTGTAGCTTGACCTTTTGACCTCTCGTATGCTCTCACACACACCTGGGCTGACGTAGATGTCTCTCAGGGATGGCTTTAGATATATTTAACACACTTTGGATGTGTTTCTGGCTGCTTTAACGGGACACACAGGTGACAGGTGTCTCTTTCAGCACACGGATTCTCGCTGGCATGATCATCGGATCAAAAATGGAAGATAGATTAGTCTTATACTGATTAAAATAGCTATTTCATAGTTTTGATGAGTTTATTATTCTTCTACAATGTGAGAGTCAGAATGGATGTAGTGTGTATCGGTGTAGACGCTGATATTGTGTGGCTGAGTCTCGACTGAGAGGTTTTGAAACGAGTTCATGAGTGTGTGTTGAGTGACGCAGATGGTGTGATTGTTTGAGTGATGTCAACACAGAAAACTTCAGATTTATATTAGCTCATCCATCCTTAAATCTCAGAGGGTGGAGACCAGCAACATTCCTGACACACTGACATATGCATGATGTTTCCTTCACACACACACACACACACACACACACACACACACACACACACACACACACACACACACACACACACACACACACACACACACACACACACACACACACACACACACACACACACACACACACACACACACACACACACACAGACATAAATGAAACAATTTGTGTCGATAAGATTTCATGATGTTTTTGAATAAAGTCTCTTCTGTTCACCAAAGCTGCTTTTTGATAAAAAAAAATACAGTAAAA